>NC_081564.1:68475768-68632269 GCF_022355385.1 Mustela nigripes
GGGGGGGGGGGGGGGGGGGGGGGGGGGGGGGGGGGGGGGGTTGGTAGGAGACCGTTTCTCAAGGGCAGGTCGAAACTGGAATTTCTATGTTCCCTTTAGCCTTCCTCCCACAGTGCCCGCTCTGCTCTGCTCCTTAGGTCTTGGGTGTAAAGAATATCAGGGTCCAGATCCAGCAGATGATGCCAAACGTTACTGGAAATAAAACAAGCTTTTGGCAGGCGGTACCTGTGATTGCAGTTTGGAAGACAAATTAAGGATGAAAGATGACAGGTGGAAACAGCTTTTGACCAAGAGCCTGGATATTGGAATTTTTATCTAGAATTTGCCAGGAACTGGCTGTGCTTTCTGCTACAAAAGCTGACCCTTCTCAGCTTCACTTTCTCATCTGTAAAATGTGTGGTTAGACTAGCTGATAGCTAAGATGCCTTTCTGCTATTCAATTCCTTGAGACCCATAAAATAATTAGCCTATTGGCAAAGCTAGCTAGTCACTAGTCTTTGGTGTAGTTGTTAGGAAGTAATCAGACTGATTTATGTTTTATCTTTTTCCTTTTTAAAGTCTTATTTTAAAAATGTAATTAAAAATTTTTCCTTTTCCCTTTTTTGATGGAGGTTATTTTGTAAGATGGCCAAGAGGTGGCGCTCAGAAAAGATCAGAGATTCAAATAAACCCCAAAACAGACAGTCAGCCTCCCAACTGGCAGTGGACTGTAGAATCCTTTTGGCGCCCTCTGGTATGAGTCACAGATCTCAGGATCCCAGGCATCCAATCCCGGTGAAGTGATCCTTATCATTTGTCTGGTATGTGGCACGGCCAACTATCTCCATGACTAATAGGCCAGAAGCTCCAGGCCTCTCCCTCTTGTGCACTCTGCACACTGTCTTTATTCAACAGTGATGGCGTGAATGCAGTGGGCACTGATAACAGTTTGATGCCAACTTCCACAGTAGGTCATCTGCTTTTTATTAGAGAAACTGTCAAAACTACGGATAGCAGATAAAAGTACTCTTGGGTCAGTTTTTAAGCTTAAGCTTATAGTGCTAATAGAATTTTAGAATTCAAAGAGCTTGGAGTCCATCTGATCCACCACTTTAGAGAGGAAGTGCAGATGAAATAACTTGCCCAAGGTTACAATGTAATTAGTGCAAAATCAGGACTTGAAAACACCACCAGATTCTCAGGTCTGTGGTCTTTCTACTATACTATATTGCTCATGTAAGAGCTATGTTTTCAAACAATTAATTTTAAATATGCAATGCATGCACTACAAATTGTAAGATGCAAAGGGTTACAGTGAAAATTTAGCCTCCTCTCCACCGCTGTCTCTAAGAACTTTCTCTCTTCCCTCTTCAGTTAATCTGGACTTCATTGCAGTATAACGTGTGATGGGGACATCCAACTTCATTTTCTTTTAGATGGCTATTCAGTAGTTGATAACGTGCATTTCCTTTATTTGTGCTTCTCTTCTGGAAGTTTTGTGTGATTTTTTTTTTTTTCCCCCTAGGTGAACTTGACAATCAGCCTGCCCTTTAAAAAAAATTGTGTTGGTTTTTTAAGATGGGATTGTGTTATATTGATAGATTAATTTAGGGAGATTTGATGGTGTTATGAAGTCTTTTCTAAGGTTTCTGGATGTACACTTTTCACTGATGAAAAGAAATGTGGTAGGAGATACTATCCTTTCTGTCTTTTGATGTGATTCTGTGAGGGTGTGGCTGTCCCATCTTCAAAAACACACCTTACCCCGCACGTTCTACTACAAAATACGCCAGCTACATTGTCTTCCTTGCTGCTTTTTGAACTCAACTGGTAGGCTCTCTTTCCCCTTTCCCAGAAAGCTGCAGGTGCTGGCTCATCCCCAAAATATTTTTGACAATGTCATCTTTAACACTTAAAGTCACCATTGCTGGGTGCCTGGATTGCTCAGTTGGTTACGTGTCTCACTCTTGATTTCAGCTCTGGGGGTGATGTCTGGGTTGTGGGACTGAGCCCCTTGTCCGGCTTCCAGCTGGGCATGGACCCTACTAGGGATTTTCGCTCTCCTCTCCCTCTGCCTCTCTCCCCCACCTCCCTCTTCCTCTCTAAACAACAAATTAAAAAAAAAAAAATCACGATTGCCTCTATTTCTAGCTCTCCTGATTTTCCTCATCCTGCTCTGCTTTATTTTCCATACCACGTACCGCCTTCTAACATAGTAGGTAATTAATCATTATGCTTATTTTTATTGTCTGTCTCCATCATTAAAATGTAAACCTCAAAAGGGCAGAGGTTTTTGCTTCCTTTATTCACTGCCAAGTGCCTAGAACCATGCCTAGCCTACAGTAAGCATTCAATAATTGTTTAGTTGTATTAAAAGAAAGATAGTCAGTATCTAGTAAGAGATTTTATTAAGAGTAGATATTACATTTTCATCAAATATCCAATGTACTCTCAGAGTCCATAGAAATAATCATGACTGCTTTTTCTTTTTATTCCTCAGACATGGTAAATGAAATGTTAAATTTCCTAATAGTGAAATATCCTTGCATTTCTAGAATAAATCTCACTTAGCCATGGTATGTTAAATATTTTCTGAGTTGCTATTTTACTTATTATATTTAGTACTATAATATATATATGCTATTATATACATATATATTTAAAGATTTTATTTATTTATCTGACAGAAATCACAAGTAGGCAGAGAGACAGGCAGAAGGGGGTGGGGGAAGCAGGCTCCCTGCTGGGCAGAGAGCCAGACTTGGGGCTCGATCCCAGGACTCTGGGATCATGACCTGAGCCGAAGGCAGAGGCTTTAACCCACTGAGCCACCCAAGCGCCCCAATATATATTATTTTTGATACTAAAAGTGAGATTGATGAGAAGTTTGCTCTGATATCTTTGGGTTAGTTATCACATTATGCTTAGTTTCAGTAAATAACTCAGCCTCCCCACCCACTTTTTTTAATGCTTTAGAAGTGTCTACGTAGAACTGACTTTACTCTTTCTTTGAAGTGTAGTTACTTGTGCATTCCCATGTTGGTAACCTCTGGGTCCTTACATTTTCTATTTTGTTATGCTTAGTATTTTATAAGTGTAGCTATATATTTTTTAATTTACACATTCAAAAGTAAGCTAATTAGCTGAGGACAAATCATCTTATCCCATACATTCTTTTAACCAAGTTTCAGTTAACTTGAGAGTTCAGGTAACTTGTGACAACTTCCCTCCTTCCTCCTCCCCCCACCCTCCCTCCTTTATTCCATTGAAATAATCAAGTCTTTGCTCCATTTTAGACTTATGTTTTGTGTAGCCACATTTAAAAAAAAAATGACTTCTAACTCTGTATTTTCCTTGAATGTTCATATAATCCTAAAGCTATAAATTCCTTGTCCTCCTGATGATAAAACAGAAGCCCTGTAAGTTGAAGCGCCCTGCTCACTTTCATCCTCTCAGAGTGGGTCAGAAATAGGTCCCATGTTCCTGCGGGTGAGTGTGTGTGTGTGTGTGCGCGCGTGTGCGTGCATGCATGTGTGTGCGTGCATGCGTGTGTGTGTGTGCGTGTGTGTGCATGCGTGCTCCATTCTACTTTTCTTTCCAAGCCTTTTTTCTTCCACAGACGAATGTTTAATACCAACTAGGTCCCAGTCATTGTTCACAGTGTTAGGAGATAGGACGATGAACAAGGCAGGCTTTGATTTCTAGAAATTTGCTATTTAGTGAGAGACTCACACAAGAAGACAAATAATTACAATACAGCATGATGATGGTGCATACAAAATGGAAACGAATGGAAAACACAGTGGAGGGGAGTGTCGCTAAATGTGACTAGAGGCTCAGGAAAATGACAGTCTTGGACTTGACCTGACAAGGAGGATTCTGTTCCTGTTTATTATTTCTTGAACTCAGCTATTCTATCAAGAACCACACATATCTAAAAAATATTGTCATTCCAGGGAAGCTCCTTTTGCTTAGAGAGCCCCGCAGTTAGAGGCCCTATCTTCTGTGTACTCTAATCTCCATAACACTTTCTTTCCGTTGGTTAACACTGGGTCCTAAACCCCCTTGAATTTCCTGCTTCATCCTATATGGCTTCTACCCTCAGATCCTCTAGACAGAACCATCTCCTTGGCAATGTTCAAAGTCTTCAGTGGTTCTTGGGAGTTGGGAATGTATTCTTGAGATGGCAGAAGATGAAGATGTTTATTTTTATGATTAAAACAAGGGTCCCCTGGAAAATGGCCACACTGTGTTCTCTTAGTGCACCAAGGGTAACGCTATTGAATTAACTATCCCAAAGAATTTCTGAGTTTATTTTTATCATTGTTCCTAAACTAGTTATTTTATTTAACACATTGTGAGTGCCTGGTGTGTGATCATCTCTGAATAAGACATTGTGGAATAAAAGGAATTAAGAATTACAAAATATGCTCCCTGCCTGAAGGAGTTTTAGTTTAATTGATAAGACAAGACAGTTAAAAGACAAAGATAAACAATATCTCAAGTCACTGTATGATATGTCTCAAATGGATGCTATAGATAATTTTAAGTATTAGGTGCAGAAGAGGGAGTGGTTGTTATAGAATATACTAGTTCTTATTTGCACCAGGGTTGCCCACCTTCAAGCCTGTGAGGGTAAATTTTACATGTCAAGTTGGCCAGGCTAAGATACTTAATTGTTTGGTCCAACACTATTCTAGGTGTTGCTCTGAAGGTATTTTTAATTTTTATTTTATTTATTTTTAAAAAGATTATTTATTTATTTATTTGACAGAGAGTGAGAGAGCCCAAGCAGAGGGAGCAGCAGAGGGAGAGGGAGAAGCAGGCTCCCTGCTAAGTAGGGAGCCCAATGTGAGTCTCAATTCCAGGACCACAGAATCATGACCTGAGATGAAGGCAGACACCTAACCAACTGATCCACCCGGGTGCTCCTGAAGGTATTCTTTAGATGTGATTAGCATCATATAGCATGCGGTAAGCACTCAATACGTGTTAGCTATTTGTGTGTGTGTGTGTGTGTGTGTGTGTGTGTGTGACTGTATTTCAGGGGGTACTGGGCCTACATTTATAGAAATGATGGAAAATATTATACAGAGTTAACCCCTAAGTTGCTCATGTTCTCTTTGGGGACTTAGAGAAATAAATGCACAGTTCCAGTAGAACATGCTAGGAATATTGATGGAGGTATGCACAGGGCCACAGACTATTCAGCAGAGCATGGAGTTGGTACTCAGAACCCTCAGTGGACTGGAGAAGGATAATCTATGGTCTGAGCTGCAACTCAGAGGAAGTAACCAGAGGCTGGAAGCTGAGAGACTGTGGCGTACTCAAGGGAACTGCCTGCCTAGAGCAGAGAGTATGAGAGCGGCTGGTGGCAGATGAGGCAGAAGAAGTAAATCCAGGACCAGATGGTGGAAGGCTTTACATTGCTGGAGTAACCGATCATCTGATCTTTACCTGGCTGGTAGTGAAGAGCATCACTTCCCCAAGGGCCTAAAACCCTTTGAGGTATTCTGGAAGGGGAAGCAATGTGCTGAAACAAAGAGGTACACACATATATACAGGCACCATGAACACAAAAATAAATACATAGTTGAATGAATGAATGCCCTTTTTTTTATAAATAGAATAACAATGACTGGAACTTTGGATGTGTGGAATTCCTGCAGGGTGGTGGCTCTCAGCTGGGGTGACTTTTGCTCCCCAGAGGACACTTGACAACGTTGGGTTAACATTTTTGACTGTCCGAATTGGGATGAGGAGTGTGACTGGTATGTAGCAGGTAAAGGCCGGTGGCGGGGGGCTATCATAAGTTCCACTTGCACAGGACAGTCTGTGATAACAAAAAAATCATTGGTCCAAAATGTCAATAGTGCTGAGATTGAGAAATCCTGCTATGAAGATACTGAGAAATAAGGTTGGAGATGGAGGAAGTTATGGTCACCTTACAGCATACTTTTAATGCCTTCACAAGTGTTTTGGACTTTATTGCACAGGTCGTTAGGAAGCCAATGAAGGCTTTTGAGTAGAGAGTGTGAATGAAGGGCATGTTAGGGAGGGTTTGTCTGTCTGCATGGTGCAGGGAACTGAAGAGGTCAGGACGTTACACCCCCTAATATGCTTCTTTGGGATGTGGATTAGTTTGAAGGCATTTGAACATCACCTCAAATGCAGGGAGAGGCTTTCTCTGACTTCCCTTTATCTGCCTAAAGGCAGGTCCTTCCCTAGCGCACCATATGGTTAAGTCTCCTCCCTGGGAGTTCCATCAAGTGAGGGAAGATTAGCTCTTATCATAAGAGAGGAGACTGGATTTGACACTACACTCAGATAAACTTTATCACAAAAACTATCATATATCCCATCTACTCTTCGAAGGGTACCTTTATCTTCCCCAAAAAAGGTGGTTTACTCTCCTTGAGTTCCCTCCATTCCCCCTTTGACCACTAAGACAGTATTTACACTCTCTAATCTCACGGCTTTTCTGGATATTCCCTTTTTCCTCCTGTCATGCCCCCATGCATGTAATATTCAAAATTAATAAATTTGTATGCCTTATTCTACTGTTAAATTTGCCCATTGCTGGTTGATTTCATAGACTCAGCTATGGAACCTAGGAGGGTAGGGGGGATAGTTTTCCTCCCGCACGTACATTGGAGGGTAGGAGGTACTGGAGGTAGGAGAATCATGTAGAAGGCTATTGTGATTGATCAGACTCAAATGTTAGGAGCCTGACTGTTTGGAAGGAGATGGAGAGCAACATAATAAAAATTGATCAACATAAAAAGTCTAGAGAGGAAAGATAATATGTTTTTTAAAGAAAACATTCATTTTAAGGTAACAGTTCAATTCATGCAGCAATATCTCTTAAGCAGACAGTTTGTGCTTAGGAAAGAAGACAGGACTGAAGATATAGGCGTCCACAGCCTAGAGGAGACAGGGAAAATGTTGGAAGTGGATTTGTTCTTTGAGGGAAGAGGTCGCAAGAGAAGTGGTGTAGACTGAGGACCAAGAGTAGTTCATGATGTCTCCCTCTTCTCTTTCCTAGTTTTATTATTATTTTTCTTTAACATTTCCCTCCAATGTTGTAAATGTGAAGAATGAAGAAAGTGCTGATATTCTGACTCCTTTGGTATTCTAGGTCCTTAAACAATTGTTTATTGAACTGATTAGCCAGGTTTTTCTAGGAAGGTTAACTCCTATTTGAAGATGAACCACTGAAAATCAACCTCTTCATCTTCATGCTTCTTGGTATTTTTTTCCTCAACCAGGTTAGATAGTAAGTATATTTGTGAGCACAGATGGAAGATTAGGAAGATGCCCACCTCTCCCATTACACCAGTAACTGAGTTGGTGACACTGTATAGATATTTTTCTGGATCATATATATATATATATTTTAAAGATTTTATTTATTTATTTATTTGACAGACAGAGATCACAAGCAGGCAGAGAGGCAGGCAGAGAGAGGAAAGGAAGCAGGCTCCCTGCTGAGCAGAGAGCCCGATGCGGGGCTCAATCCGAGGACCCTGACCTGAGCCAAAGGCAGAGGATTTAACCCACTGAGCCACCCAGGTGCCCCTCCTCGATCTTATTTTTATTGAATCTTGATTACTGTCTTCCCTGATGTGGATTTCTTTATATCTTACCAATAATTTTTGTTAACCACATAATTCTAGATTCTCTGAAAATTGAAAGGTTAATTTGGGTATATAGTAATGCAATGAAAAAGAAGTTGGTGTTGAGGAAAATAGACCAATTTATTTGGTTTAACAAGGGGGAAAAACCATAAAATATTTTTTAGTCAAGGATTACATGAAGCTTTAAAGAGGAAGACAATGCTGTCATTTGGGACAACATGGGTGGGCTTGGAGGACTATATGCTGAGTGAAATAAGCCAGACACAGAAAGACAAATACTGTATAATCTCACATTTATGTGGAATCTAAAGTAGTCAAACTCACAGAAGCAGAGAGTAGAAGGGTGGTTGCCAGGGACTGGGAGGAGAGGGCGATGGAGCAGGGATGGTCAAAGGGTGTAAAATTTCATTTATGTAAGAGAAATAACTCTGGGGATCAACTACGTAGTATGGTGCTTATAGCTAGCAACACTGCATTGTATATTTAAAATTTTCTAAGGTGACAGATCTTATCTGAAGCATTCTTACACACACACACACACACACACACACACACACAGTGGGAGCAAACTTGGGGTGATGATGGGTATGTCTATGGTCTTGACGGTGGTGATGATTTTGCAGGTGTGTAGTTCTCTCCAAACTCATCCAGTTGTATACCTTAAAAATGTACAGCTTTTTACAGGTCAAATCTCAGTAAAGTGGTTTTTAAAAAAATTATATAATGTTTTCAATGGTTATTGTATAGTAGATACCATCTGTTATTTGATTCCTACAATAAGAATTTAACATATAATACCATTTAATATAAATATACATATTTAATTTTAAATTTAAACCTTAAGGCAGCCTTCTGAAGTTGTTGTTATGAGCTCCATTTCACAGCTGAAGCTAGTGCTCAGAGAACTGAATGACCAAGGTCTCAGAGGAAAATGGTAGCACTAGGCTGCAGGTCAACTGTGGTTCTTTCTGTCTTAAGGGCAACAGTGTAGCTAGTTAAAGGGTGTGTGTGTGTGTGTGTGTGTGTGTGTGTCCTGTCTCACTCCAAAGCCCATGTTGTTAGTGGTCCTAACAGTGGCACTAACTGGATCTTGACCCCTGGGGTTTGCCAACATCTCCTTCCAGCTCATGTGAACCTTTCTCTCTCTCTCAGTGGATTAACCATTTTCCTCCTCTTCAAATTGGCCAGGTCCGTTTTTGGGGGGAGGAATGAGAGAGGGGAAACCTCTAGGGGTCCTCCAGCAGAGAAGCTAGAGCCCAGAATGACCCATTCTTCAGTCTGACCTCTTGCATTTCTTCTCCCTGAAGCACATACACACCAGGGCAGAGGCAAAGTATTTGGGAGGGGGTAGCAGGGAGAAGGAAGATTAATAGTCTCCCCTTGGAGAGAACCCATCACTCCCATTTGGCACTGTAGCCTTGCTGCGCAGTCTGGTCTAAGGCACCATTCCAGACTTCTCCCTCACTCAGGAGATATTTCTCTCAGGAGCCTCTTTGTCCTCCTGGAAATTTGGCTTCTATCAGGTGACCCAGGCCATCAGATCCATGCATAGGTGGATCCCTTATACTGTGTGGTCTCTAAAGATTTCCCAAGAAGTTCTCGTGATCTAGCACAAGAGGTGCTAACACTAGACCATAGTTTAAGGGTCTCCGAACCAGCAGACAGAGGGTTCGCTGTTGCTGAACATACAGAAGGCCAACAGGTTATATGACCAACTACACATACACTCTAGGGTCTTAACCCTGGATCTGTCAAGCCATCCCTTTACATAACCTGTCCCCTCACCCCAGCTGTGTTCTGTGGTCTTGTCTGGAGGATGGTCAGTGGACTCAACAGGCTCTTAGAGTTGGATACTCTTTCATCTGTATTTCTGTTCCATGTCCTCACCAGAGACCGCTGTCTCTTGAGTTGTTCAGCTGCCACTGCCTCAGGCAGCTGCTCCTTAGCACGCTCCTTCCAAGCAGCTTGGTTCACACCCTTCCTTCCCAACAGCATTTCTCAAACCTTATGGCACAAACACCTGTTTATCTCACCCCTTATCAACCAGCAGTCTCATCTTCCACTCTAGTGACCCTTCCCAACTGTTCCTTTCCTCCATCCCCATCATGGAGGCAGCTGGAATTCTGGTTCTTGCTTCTGGCCATTCCCCACAGGGCACAGCCATTCTCTAGAGATACTGCATCAGCAGAGGTTTTCTCTAGTCCCTCTGTCCACTGGAAGAGAGAAGCAAGAATAAGACATTGGTGATCCAGGACTGGAGGCTTGAAGCCAGGAGCTGTTCCACAGTGATTCCATTTGCTGTGTATCCTTCCTTTCTTTCTTTCTCTTCCTTCCTGCCTTCCTTCCTGCCTTTTGTTCTTTCTTTCGTTTTATTTGTTTTCCCTCAGGGTAGAAGTATGAAAACAGAAATACTGTAAATTGAAAGAAGCATCAGGTCTTTCAATCTCCTCATTAGCTCCTGGCTAAGGCCTTGGGCAGTCATTTAAATTACCCTGCCTGCAATCAGGTCTGGTAGAAGTCTCTTGAAATCCTTCCTCTCTTGGAGAGAGACAGACTTATTCTACCTGGAGGCATCCAACACACACATACACACATACACACACACACACCCCTGGAGATATCCAACACACACACACACACACACACACACACATGCACGCACATGCACACACACAGTTCCAAATGGAAAATCCCAAGGTTTTTGGAAAAAGAAGAAAATGTCCCTTCCAAAAGAAGCTTTATTTTGTAACTTGTGACCCAACAATTTGGCTGTAACTAGATTTGATTTGAAAGAACATGGCAGAGTGTGGAGGGACCATGGTGTGAGTTCGGCAGCGTTGGTGCTCAGTACCGAGGTTCTTACTCTGCTAACTCGTGCAACTTCAGGAAAGTCACTGGAAGTTTTCCCATCATCTGAAAAGGATGGGTTTAGCCAGTCTCTGGATTTGTGAGGAGAGGCAAGCAGTTGTGAGTCTTCTTCACCTAAGCAAATAACCGGAGACAATAGCCTCCAGTCACAGGAAGAAAGAGCATAGATCTTTTCCTGACATAGTCTAATCCCAAGGCTTTTTCAGTCTTGGACTTACTGACATTTGGGGCCAGATAATTAATTGCTGTTGGGGGCTGCCTCTCCACTGTAGGATGTTCAGCAGGACACCTCCCCCTCTAGCTGTGAAAACCAAAAATGTCTTCCGACATTGCCAAACATTCCCTGGAAGGGGTGGGGCACAATCCCCTCCTACTGAGAACCACTTTGTGTGGGTTGCACAGATTTTCTTCCTGGAGCAAAATCTTCCTCCCAAAGAAGACAGACAGTAGACCACAAAGGTGCCACCCTAGCCCTCCTCAGGTGGTAAGCTGAGGGCTACAGACCAAGACCACAGCGGGCTTAGCAGCCGGGAGTGTGTTTCCATTTCTCAGTATTTGTTCTGGTCTTAAACATATTCACACTGGCTGCCTGTAAAACAGTGGTGCCTAATAAGTGTTTTGAAGCTCTGGGAGAGATTGGTGTTCGGCCCCATGAAAAATGTTTTCACTAATTTTTTTTTTTCTTTTTGAGAGACAAGAAGACTCTGTAAATCAACTATGAGGAACCTACCTTAGTCTAAACTCTAAAGCCCCTAATTTTTGCTTTAGGCTGCTTGTTTCAGGATAGATGAGCCTTCACTTCAAGGTCCTGGAGTGCTCAGTGGGGCTAGTCAGACAGAGCACTAGGGGTAGAGTGACAGGATATTGAAGTCCTGTTCAACAGTGGAGGCCAGGAGAGCTCATTCACAGAGCTAGGTAGCTGCGGAGCACAGACATGGGAGCCACGGAGAAATGTGGCTCGTTGAATCAGTTTGCTGCTCAGAAAAGAGGATCACTCAGTGCAGCTCTGACCTGGCTTGAGTAGCTTGAGAGAAATGCTACCCTCAAGGGGTGCCGGTAATTGTGGGATTGACCCCCATTCCCACAGTCAGTGTGTCTGCTGATTAGGTCTAATCAGGTGGTGCTTCCAGAGTCAGCCTTGAGAAAGGTTGGATGGAGACTTCGTGCAAAGGTTAAGTGCAACCTAAGGGGTGTGTGTGGTGGTGGTGGTGGTGTTGGGTGTTGGGGGTAGCTGGTGAGGAAGACACTAGACTTGGCTGCAAAGCCTAGTCCTTCTCGCTGCCATTTGCTTGCTGATTCCGTACAGGGGGCCTCATATGTTTGCAGCAAAACTCACAGTACCACAGCCCGCCCAGCCATCTGGTTCTTCTGCAGCATCTGGCTTCAGAAGCATCCTCTGGCTTCTCAACCCCAGACCAGCAGCCGGTCCTCTCTGAGATTTCCCAGGGTTGACATTGCAGGTCAAGCGAGAGATGGCGGAAGGTCTTCAGATATGGCTGCTAGGAGCATTAGAAATGGGGAGTTTCTGTTGTTTTTTATTCTAATCCTTTTCTCCTCCTCTCTGCTTTCTCTGCCTGAACAGTAGTTCTGAATCCTGGACCTTCCCCTGTGGCATTCCTCTTCCCACCTCCTCAAACTTCTGATTGTCCTTTAAAGCTTAATTCAAGGCTGTCTTCTTTGAGATGACTTCCTGCCCCGTTTGGCTGAGTTGGAGCCCCTCATGCATCTCCTATAACATCAGTGCTTCTATCTTTGTAGGCTTATCCTAGTCAGTCTGTGTCTGCTTACATGTTCATTTTTCCTCACCCTTTGCTAACTCCTTAGGCGCAGAAATAAAATCTTTTAATTCTACCTACTTTAGACCTTTGAATGTTGAGCCACAGGAGGTCCTAAACAAATATCAGTTGGCCAAATTAATAAAGGAAATTTAGGGGGCCCATCAGAATCTCCTGGGTAGTGTTTTTAACATTCACATTGCCAGACCCACCCCCTAGACACAGATTCTTTAGGTCTAGGCTGGGGTTTGTAGATCTGGTTTTTTTTTTTTTTTTTTCTTTTTAAAAGCCCCCTATGATTTTGAGGTTCACTCCCGGTTAAGAACCCTGATATAACTCAGTCTATTCTTCTGCCCTTTCTCCTGTGTTCTAAAGAAAAATAAAGATGTGTTGAGAAGAAAGGGATTTGATGTAAGGCATGAAAAAAACTGATCGGTATGAGGTACAGTTTCTCTAGTTCTTCAATAACAATAATTATCATTAATGGTAATAAACCCCATTGTGTTTAGAACTGTAGACATTACTAATGATGGAGCAGATGTTGGGGAACAAACAGGGCACCGCTCAGCTGGTGACAGAGTGGGGAATGACTCTGCTCTGATCAGCCCCTTTTCCTTGCTTATCAGACGGTGGATGGCATCTGCCTAAGTAAACATCCGTACAAAGGGCTGTTCCTGGTGTTCTTGGATTGTTAGAGGAAGGAGGGATGCAGAGTGCATTTAGTCCAGGGACCCCATTTTAGAGATGAGGAACCTGAGGCTGGGGGTAGGGGCTGGGTATTGACCTACTAGGAAGCTTTCCATTAACCTTCTGAGGTTAATGGAAAACCTGGGCCTACAGTATAGTTTCCCAGCTCTTTGCCACCTATTTGTATACTGGTTATTCTGGGACAATCTAGTGACATGTTTCCAGGTTGGGGGATAGCCTTCCCCAGGAGTTCCCAAAATGTCCTAACTACCTAGAATCTGTGCCCTAATCTGATCTGTGCAATTCCTCTTTAACCTTCTCCCACCTTTGCTTCTAGTTATTTCTCTAAAACTCAGCACTGGTCAGTGCCTTCTCTTCACCACAGAGATTTGTGCTGGTTTCTCATGGTTATAAAATAAATTCCAAACTCCTACTGAGGTCCTTCATAATTCTACCTGACCCTGAATTCTGATGTCATCTCTCACCCCTCCTCTGCCATGGCTGTGACGAGTCCTGCTGCTTGCATGCCCGCGCTCATTCTGACTCCTCTTTTGTCCAGTGGAGCCCACCAGCAATTATAGAGGTTTCCAGGCTCACATACTCACTTTCCCAGCTCCCTTGACCACCCTAGAGTGTGGGTTTGTGAGCGGTGCTGGCTGAGGGGATGAAGCCCATGGAAGTTGGCAGTGGAGGGTGAAGGATCATATTTGGTAAAAGTTTCTCTCCTTCTAAAATAGAGAGATTTAGAGGTGTCAGGATGGCCGAGTGGTCCAAGACGCCAGACTAAAATAGAGAGAGAGACAAAGACAGCCCTTCATCCTCTTCCCTGTTTTGGAGGACCTAGTGTGAACACCTAAAAATGGAAGTCGTTATCACCATTTTGCAGTCCAGAGGGAAAAGTCCAGAAGAATCACAACGGAGCTGCTCCACAACCCAGACATCCCTGAATCCACTCAATCAGCTTTGAAACTTCCCATATCTGTTTATTGTTCTATAAAATTGGAAGGCATTATAAAATAATATATCTAATAATCTCTAAAGATAAACTTAAGAAAGCACAATTACTTTCATCTTGGCATTACTTGCACCCTGACCAATACAGTAGCCCTTCTGGAATCAAACCCAGTCCCTGGGGGGAAATAACAGCTCCCTCCCTCCTCCAAATCCTTAGGGAACAGAGGCAAGAGTCAGAACTATAGGAAAGCCCACGTCTTCCTCTCCTAGCTTGCTGTCCCGCTCCTCACATCTGCTGTTTGTAAGCCCTATAGCATTTGTTCCTGCTTCCAACAGGGCCACTGACATTGCAATAGAGGAGAACTCAGTGCCCTTCAATTGTTTGCTGGACACAAACCCATAATTCAGTCTGTCCACTTCTAGAGTCTTCAGTTCTCTTTTTAACCTAGCAGTTCAGACTGGGTGGAGCTGAGGTGTCCCAGTGAGGATTGCAGCTTCCTCTCTGAGAGAGTCTGCCTTTCCATTCTACAGGTCTCCTTGGACCATTTCAGGGATGCCTTTTGAGGGATCAAAATTCTCCCTTTTGAGGGATTCTCACTTGTTTTGACCCTGGTCTTCATGGCTGGAGAACACTACTACCTCTTACCCCTTTCTCAGCCTAGAGGATCAGACCCCTTACTGGCCTGCTTCAGAAATTCTACCTCTACCTTCTCTTCTACTCTGACCTTTTCCTACGCCTTGAATGCTCCTTCACCTCAACATCGGCACTCGCTGAAATCTCTCCCATTCTGGGAAGTCTCCACCCATGTTGTGCCCCCTGTGAGGTAAATCTCGTCCGTTCCAGTCACAGAGCTCCCTTTCCCTTTCACACGTGCAGGAGTATGTACATTCCTGACCAGCTGGTTGGTGTGTGTCACACTACCTTGTTTGGAGGTACACTGCACAGTAAGCCCCCCAGGACCACAGTTTACGGGGGCTTTTAATCCTCGGCAGAGTAGGAGCTGCAGGACAATTCAAGACAGCACACATTTACAGTGCTTTGAAGTGCTATCTCAGGACTTCTTGATATGGGGAGAAATGTATTTATTGTTCAAAGCTCTTTTTATTTGGGGTTGTGCGCCCTTATAACTGAAAGTACCATCACCAGTACATATACCAACCAAGTAAATAGGTGTGGGAGTGAAAACAGGGGTTTTCTACAAGTTATTTCTACTTGGTGGTGTGTATGAAGGGGAATGACTGAGAGGAAGTGGAAGCTCGGAGTCCACATGTGTAATGTGTGTGTGTGTGTGTGTGTGCATGCACGTGTGTATGCATGTGCATTTGTGTAGAAACGCAAAGCTAAGGATACAAGTTGTGAATGGTGTACATGTGGGAAAATGGTGGGGAGTTGGTGAGGAGGATGTTTATTTAGAAGCAAAGACTGAAATAATGAACTCATGTACAGTGTTACCCAATACGGATTAGTCAGATCTAGATATTCTTTTAGCAATAAACATTTCTTGAGTGCCTCAGGTAAGCTAGGGGTGGCTAATAATACTCTATTCCATAAAATTTTAACTCACCTCATCCAAACCAATGCTTCCTAACATGAAATTTGATTTTACTCTCAGTAGATAAAGAAAATAGTTTTTATTCTCCATTTAGGTCAAAAGCAATTTTGGCAGCAGTTCAAACACTCCCCAGGGCACCAAGAATAACTAGAAGCTTATCTTTGTGAATGTCTCTCTCTTTTTTGGTGGGGGGGGGCTAATTCTCATTCTCTGGTATTTTCCTTCCCTAGTCCTTTGAATTTTCTTTAAAACTTTTTAAAAAATTTTACAGTTTTCATTTATTTTTCATCACATCTCTCTTCTTTGACATCTCCCCACAGTTTCCTTATCAAGGTCTCCTTTCATTCTTCTTTGGGATGGCAAAAATATTTCAATAATTCGTATCAATGGAGGTAGGAGATTTGGGGTCCTTGGAATTACAGGAGAGCAGTTTGGTAAAGCAGAGAAAGTCTGGAGCTAGGGTTAATGAAACCTGGGTTTTTGTGCAGGACTTTATCACTAACTAGCTGGATGACCTTGGGTAAAATTGAAACTTCTTGGAGTCTTAGGGCCTTATCACTCAGAGGAAGGATTTGACCAATATGATCTTTCTTAATATTCTATGATGTTTATAAAAAAATAGCTTTGCTTAGGAAATGAGATTTGTACTTGTATTTGAAAATATGGGTCTTTGGTGATAATTAACACTGGATTTAAAGTCGTTTTGTATTCTGCAACTTTGCAGTGACTTGAGTGTAATAAATGAGGGCTGGGATTTAGGACCAGCAGCTCCCAGGTTGCCATCAATCAAACACTAGAAACTTTTCCAAATAGGGGCCGACTCTGAAGGAGAGGGAGACAGAATGGTAACAGTCCTTGGCCTGTGTTCCTTTAAAAAAATTTTTTTTTATTGTGCTAAAGGCATAGCATAAATTCTACCCTTTCAACAATTTTCTAAGTGTAGAGTACATATGGTTAACTGTGGTTGTGCCCAGATCTCTAGAACTTTCTCATCTTGCATGATTGAAACCCTATATTCCTTGTAGAGCAACTCCCTATTTCCCTGTCCCCCAGCCATGGCAACGACCATTGTACTTTCTGTTTCTGTGAGTCTGACTACTTTAGGTATTTCAAACATGGAGAATCATGTGGTGTTCATCCTTCTGTGACTGGCTTATTTCACTTTGCCTAATGTTCTCAAGTTTCATCCATGTTGTCGCTTGTGACAGAACTTCCTTCTTTTTAAAGGGTGTGTGATATTTCTTGACTTGTGTACTCCCCTAGAAGTTTTTCTGAGTTTGATACAAATAAAATGAAAACTCACGTATTTTGTCTCAATACCCTTTGCTGCTGGTCGTTCATGGTGTCCTCACCCATTGTAAACACTCTTTGGGCAGATTGGCCCAGCACCCACTTAGATCCAAAGATGGCTCTCTCTTACCATCTGCTGTATTATAAATACTGCATGTTTTTAAAATTTTTTATTTTACTTTATTTTTTTACTATTTTTCATCAGAGTTAGCTTTATACAAAATGGAAGTCTGGAAACATGACCTTTCTGATCAAATGATCAGATTTTTGGGGACAATCTAGATTTTTTAAAAAAATATATTTATTTATTTGACACAGAGAGAGAGATTACAAGTAAGCAGAGAGGCAGGCAGATAGAGGGGGAAAGCAGGCTCCCCTCTGGACAGGGAGCCCCAATGTGGGGCTCAATCCCAGGACCCTAAAATCATAATCTGGGCTGAAGGCAGAGGCTTAATCCACTGAGCCACCCAGGCGCCCTGACAATCTAGATTCTTGTCTTGACTCTGTGCAGCCTTGGGCAAAATTCCTCCCACTACGGGCCTTGTTTTCCTCATCTGTAAAATGGATAGGTCAGATTAGTTCAGTGGTGCTCCACAAGGGCAATTTTGGCCTTGAGTAGACATTTGGCAGTATCTGAAGACACTCTGGTTGTCATACCTGGTCTGTCACTACCTGTACTGAGTAGAGGCCAGGAATGCTGCTCAACATCTTAGAGTACACCTATGCCTCCGGACCGGAATCCCTGCCCCCCAACTACCCAGCCCCAAAAGTTAACAGTGCTGAGGTTGAGAAATCCTGGACCGACTAGCTAATACCCCAGTTCTCTAGCATCTCTAAAATCCCATGACTTCTTCCATCTCTGTTTTTCTTTTCACTCTCACTGGCTGGGCCCAAGATAAAAGTGTAAAGTAGGATGAGTGCATCTTATTTCTTCCATTTCCTTCCATGGTCTCTCCTTCCCAAGCTTTCCTTCTCTTTCCCCTTTTTTTTTCACTGTCTCATCATCATCTGGAACAGGTTTAAGAAGCATATGCCTTTGAGTAGGCTTTAAATTCCGGGTGGCATCAGGTTGGCTTGAAGGAGAAAGGCAGCCATTTGGTTCCCACACAGACTACTAGGAGGGGAAACAGAAGGCAAAGCATAGAAAAGATGGGATTATGGGAATTGACAAAAGGATCAGGGTTACAAGAGATATGATTGAGTCTCTTTCTTTCTTAGTCTCAGTCTTTCTTATTCTCATCTCCCCACTCTCTACCTGTGTGCTTCTCTCTGGGTTTTCTGTGTTGTATCCTACAATATAGACTACTTCATGTCCCAGAAAAGATGACCACTGGCATCTCCAGGAATATATAATCTGGTAGCCTCAGTACTAGGAAACCGATTGGTTCTGCTGGAGTCACATGTCTGTTTCTTGGAGGAATCCCTGTGGCCAAGTGATAAGGACTACCATGACGGGCCAGCTTGGATGGTGGGTGAGGTTCTGAATGGCAGCCCCACCAGAACCACCTGGAAGGGAGAAAGAAGGTTGCTCCCACTGAAAGAAGGGGAAATTCTGGGCACAAGAAAACAGCAGATATTCCTCTACAAAGGAACTGATTTGCTTTTTCATTTATTAAAAAAAAATGTAATGATTCTCTGTTATGACCAAATAGTGCCAGACAGAAATATAGTTTCCTTTCTCAAGGAACTCAGTGTGGTGGAGGAGATGGACAAGGAAAGGATTATAATACAAATCATATGGGAGTCAACTTTTAAGACCTTATGCTATTAGAGTACCCCAACTGCAGGAAATTTTATTTTATTTTATTTTTTATATTTTTTAAAGATTTTATTTATTTATTTGACAGAGAGAGATCACAAGTAGGCAGAAAGGCAGGCAGAGAGAGAGGAAGAGAAGCCGACTCCCCACTGAGCAGAGAGTCGGGATATGATATGGGGATCCTGACCTGAGCGGAAGGCACAGGCTTTAACCAGTGAGCCACCCAGGCACCCCCTGCAGGAAATTTTAAATAAAATTCCTAAGGTATTTCCGAAGGAGCTGGGAGTTACCGTGAAAATGAGAACCGTCTTTATTCTGTCTGACTCCAGCCACAACAACCACCATATTTAGTGGTCCTTCTGCTCTGGAGGTAAGGTGAGGGAAATGGGGAGGAGGAAACTCAAAGATACACTGAACACCTCAAAGATACACTGAACACCGAGACAAAGAATCTTGGCAGTAAGGGGAGATGACTGAAATTTCAGGGATTCTCTGATTAAGAAAAGCTCTGAACTCTCCTGGCCTTTGTGAGTCAACGTCTATGACTAGAGCTAAAAGAATCAATACCTTCCTGTTTTGCTGGGAGAATTTCTTAGCAAAACTTGACTATACACTAAACTTGTCAGTGACCAAGCATTTATAATACTGTAATGGTTTGAAAAATCTAATTTCTCAAAGGGTGTTCTCAGTCAAGTGTGTTTCTATGGAATTCTGGTGGCCTTAGCCAATGTTCCATTGGTGACACTTTTTTTTTTTTTTTTTGAGAAAGAGCTCAAATGTGTGGGGGGATTGAGTGAGGAAGAGGGAGGGATAGAATCCCAAGCAGGCTCCTCGCCTAGCAACAGAGCAAGGCTTGAACCCACAACCCTGAGGTCATGACCTAAGCCAAAATCAAGAGTCAGACACTTAACCAACTAAGCCAACAGGGTGCCTCTCATGGAGACACTATTTCATGAAATTTAATACTCAATTTGGAAATTCTCCTAGTTCCAAGTGCCTGAGAGGTAAAAATAAAGGAAGATGGTTCATAATAACAATAACCAAAGGCAATCACTGCTAAGTGACTTTATGTTAATAGTCACTGAAAAACAATAGTGATTTAAGGTGAAATTGGCCAAAGTAGTTTGGTGTAGCTCTTTAAGTTCTGTACATCCTCTGTTTTAATATTGTCCATCCCCCATGCAGACTTCCTCAAACACATGCTTCTAGCATCCTACTTGTTACAACCCTCCACACTTTAAGTCTCAGAACTTTCCCAGTAGGACGATAAAGGCTATAACTCATCCAAGTTTGGAGATTTCTTGAGGAGAGGAGGTCTTCACCCTGCCCATACTGCAGTCCTCTGCAGAACATGTACTCTGACATGAGGCAGCCATCCCTGTCATTTCCAGCTTCCTAAAACAAGTGAATCCTCAGAGTAGTTCAGGAAAGTCAGTGGCAGACAGATAACAAAGCTACCTACATCTAACAAGAATAAATCTCCATGTTTCCTTAGCCATAAAAGGCTCACATGGATAAGCAAATTTTATGATATACCAATGTCCAGCATATGTAATAGCAAATCTGTTAAGTCATAGGAAGTGTCCCTTGATGTCTAACCCACCTTCCACCTTGCACAGCAGGGGAACAATGAAATGATTTCCCCAAGATTTTACCATGCCTGAGGGGCAGAAGACTGGCTAAACTCATTGTGTGCTTTTTTGACACTTTTCTCTTTGTATCAGTGAGGACACTTTTAGCTGCAAGTAAGAAGAGACCAGTGAAAATTTCTTAAGGAAAAAGGAAAATGTGCTAACTTCTGTAGTAAGATTGGCTGTAGGAGGTTCCAAGGTTGGTTAATTTAGGGTCTTAGTCATGTTATCAAGGATTCAGGCTCTTCCATTATTTCGTCCTTCTGCTCTGTCATCCTCCCAAGTGCTGGCGTTCAGCCTCTCATGACTGCAGTCTGGCTCTGGTATCACCTCACAACACGTCATCAACCAATGGCTAGAATAAAAATTGACTTTCCCATTTTTATGATCCTTTTTATAATTAAGCTTTTATCTTCATTCCAGTTAACATATAGTATTATGTTAGTTTCTGGTTTACAATATAGTGATTCCACACTCTATAAGTCACCTAGTGCTCATCACGAGCGCACCCCTCCATCCCCATCCCCTGTTTTAGCCATGAGACCCTTTTAAAAAATTTTATTTAATTTAAAAATAAAAAACAATTTATTGCAGTAAAATACACATAACATAAAATTTACCATCTTTATTTTTAAGCATACAGTCCAGTAGTGTTACGTTCACGTTTTTGTGCAACTAATCCCTAAATTTTATTCATCTCGCAAAACTAAAACTCTGTACAGAGTTAAACAACAATTGTTGTTAAGCAACAATCCTCCATTCCTTCCATGTCAAGGCTCTGGCAGTAACCATTCTACTTTATGTCTCTATGAATTTTACTACTCTGGATATCCCATATAAGTGAAATCATACAGTATTTGTTTTTGTGTCTCTGGCTTATTTCACACAGCATAATGTCCTCAAGATTCATCCACTGTAACATGTGTCAAAATTTCTTTCATTTTGAAGGCCGAGTAGTATCCTCTTATGTGTATATATCACTATTTATCCATCAGTGGACATTTGGGTTTTTCTATCTCTTGGCTATTGTGAATAATGCTGCTGTGGACATCGGTGTACAAATATCTCTTTGAGTTTTGAGACCCCTATTAAGAGTAAGGAGAACTCTTCCAAGATATCCCAAAAGATTTCTCTTCATATTTCCTTTGCTGGAATTGTACCAATCAACACCTAGGCAAATGGATTTACTGGGATTTGCTTAGACCAGAGGTTCCTGAAGTATAGTCTGTGTACTTCTAAGGATCTTGAGATCATTTTAGGGGCTCTTAAGATTAAAACTAGTTTTATAATAATAATAATAAATAAGGTGTTATTTGCCTTGTTCTCTCTGTTGATATTTCCGGTGGTGATGCAAAATTAATGGTGGCTAAAAGTCCTGTTACTTTATTATGAATTATAGTAGTGACATCAAATTATATTAGTAGTTTAAAAAAAACTCAGTTGTACCTAAGAACTACTAATAAAATGGTAATAACTGAATTTTGTTAAACTGCCATCCCTGGGCATAGGTATTTTAAATATTCTGTGTAATGTATACCAAAGTGTGATGATTGTCTCAAAGAAAAGCACTTTTGCTATTGTTTGGGTTGTAAGTTGAACCGGCCTTTTTTTTTTTTTTTTTCTTTTTTCATGAAACAGCACTTTTACTTGAAAAAAAAATTGTCAAAGTATGGCTATTCAGACTTGAGTATTTGACAGATAGACTCTTGAAAATGAACAAAGTGAGCCTGTTATTTCAAGGAGGACAACCGGCAATGTTTATTGCCGATGAAAAAATTAGAGTCTCATGCAAAAAAAAAAAAAAAAAAAGAATTCCAAAAAGCTTATATCTGCCACTGTGATCTTGACAGCTTCCAATCCTTAAAGTCTTTTATGATGAGAATGGTAATGATATAAATGAGTGCGATTCTTTTTGATACTGTATAATGAAACGCACCAACATGTAGAAACTCTGCATTGCTTAGTAAACCAAAGTCTCAAATGACTGATGCATGATATTACAAAATCATGCATGGGTAAAAAAAGATCCACTCAAAGTTCAAGACAGATGAATGGAATTTAATGTAACAGAGTGTGAAAATATTTAGTGAGTTGATTTCAGATTAGACGTGTTAACATCACAGCTAACCTTTAAGAATAGGTCACTTATGTTCAGTAGCAAAAATTCAGCTGACTAAAATTTTAATAATCTAATTGATTTTATTAAGTGACTCATGAATTGGGCAGTATCTTATTTAGCAAATAGGGAGGACTTCCAAAGGGCTACAGAGAGGGATGGGCTTCTAAAGGCAGGACAAGGGCTCCTGGGTGGCTCAGTTGGTTAAGCGACTGCCTTTGGCTCAGGTCATGATCCTGGAATCCTGGGACTGAGTCCCGCGTGGGGCTGCCTGCTCGGCAGGGACTCTGCTTCTCCCTCTGACCCATCCCCTTCTCATGTTTTCTCTCCTCATTCTTTCTCTCTCAAATAAATAAATAAAGGCAGGACAAGAAAGTTATAAACAGAAAAAAGGCTTATTTCGGGTGAGATCACCTTCTATTGCAGACAAAAGGATAATCGGTAGATTATCTCATCTTCCTTTGGGGGATGGAGAGGGCACATGTGACGGATTGCCTTACTGGTGCTGATCAGAAAATTCCAGGCTGACCGGTTAATAGTATCTTCCTGAGGGAGCCTGACACTTCGAGTAGGTCAAGGATTGAGCCCTGGTTTGGTGATGTGGTCAAGCATAAGTGACTCCATTTTGAGCTTGTGGTTTTCTAACACTGGTCAAGTTTTAGTGTAATGTCAGAGAAAAGTACTTACGATTATTAGAAAAAGCTATTAAAATATTTTCCCCTTTTCCATGTACATTATTTGTGTGGGTTGAATTTTTAAAAATTGATATCACACCCTGCCCCCCGCAATATTGCAATGTGTTGAATGCAGAAGCAGTGATGAGTCCAACTTTCTTCCATTGAGCCAGACATTAATTTGCAAAAATATACGTCTTTTTGCTATTTTTTTTGAAAAATATAGTTATTTTTATAAAAATATATTAGCATGTAAATGTTTAAGTTATTGTTATTTTAAATGGATATATTAAAATTTATTTTTTTGTTTGGATTTCTTTAATTATTATTGAGCACATTCTGGTTTATATTCCTTGAAAATATATGAAACAAATTCAGTTTTAGTTAATTTTGGAAAATAACTATACATCACTTCAGATATATAAAGGTAGGATGGCCCCAGGATGAGGCTTCTCCTCATCTTTTTTCCTCAGAGAATCCCAGTTTTATTGATGTAAGAGTGTAAACTGATGGAGACTTTATTACTTTGTGGGGAAGGGAATTTGGAATTTTATGGAATTTGGTGATAGTTATCAAGATTTCACATGTTGGGGGCATCTGGGGTGGCTCAGTGGGTTAAAGCCTCTGCCTTCGGCTCGGGTCATGATCCCAGGGTCCTGGGATCGAGCCCTGCATCGGGCTCTCTGCTCAGCCGGGAGCCTGCTTCCTCCTCTCTCTCTGCCTCCTTGTGATTTCTGTCTGTCAAATAAATAAATAAATCTTTAAAAAAACAAAAAAAAAGATTTCACATGTTGATTCCTTTGGACCCAACATTTAACTCTTAGAAATTTATCCTACAGCTATATCCCATATATGTTAAAATGCTCATTGTAGTATTGTTTGAAATGGAAAAAAAAGAAAACTGGAAACCATCTAAATGCCCATCAACAGGATGTTGATTGATTTAATACAAAACATCATAAAATGGAGGATTAGACCATTAAAATGAACAATTTAGACATGTATGAATTGTTGAAAAATCTCCCCCCCAAAATCTTTTTTTATTAAAAGCAAAAAAAGGAATTTCATAGCAGTGGGTAAAATATGATCACTGCTCCAGTTATCTGTTGTTGTGGAAGGACCATCCCAAACTGGCTGGCTTCAAACTACAGCAATCATGAGTTTGCTCACAAATCTGCAAGTTGGGAGGATTTGATGGGGCCCGCCAGTCTCTGATCCACACGAGTCAGCTGAGATGGCTTCAAGACTGGGGGCAACCTGACATTTGCGGCCTGGACTCATCTGAAGGTTTTCTCATTCACAAGTCTGGCAGTTGGTGTTGACTGTCATCTGGAACGCCCACATGTGACCTCTCTGTGTGGTTTCTTGGCTTCCTCACAGCATGGTGGCTGGGCTCCAAGAACATGCATCTCGAGACCAGAAGTGCCGAGAACCTGGCACCGCATCACTTCCACCATATTCTATTGGTCGAGCGTCAATACGCCCAGATCCGAGGGGAGGGGATTCAGAATCCACTTTTTGATGGGATGAATGTCAAAGGATTTCGTGTTTATGGATCAAAAGCTCCATGATACCATTTGTGTAAACTTTTAAATACATATACATGTAAAATGCAGATATATGCAAAAGAAGCTTTTTCAGGAGGGTAAATGAAAAGTTGTTAACAACAGCTACCTTTTGTGGGGAGAGAACGTAGGTTGAGGGTGGAGTGAGCAGGAGACTTTAATTTCTAATGTCTTATTGTACTACTGAATGTTTGTCCATGTGGATATATTACTTTTGTTTAAAACACACACACACACACACACACACACACACACACACACAACCAAAAAGAACAGAACAACCAAATAACCTTTAGTAGGAGTTTAGTTTTTCCTCAAGCTCCTATGTCAAGTATTTTATTTTATGTTCATCAGCAATTCTGTGAGGTCCTTAAGGCAGATGAGACTGCCCCTGTTTCCAGATGAGGATCAGAATCTAGGTCTAAACTTCTAGTTCCTTGTCTTTGTTACTTACAGGGTAACTAAAAAAGATCCAGGTCTGGAACTGAGCCTATCCACCTGGAGAAGCAGATTGTGGAAAGACAGTCTTAACAAAGCTGGGAAAAGTTCAGGCTGGGACTTTATGCAGACTCCATCGCTACGTGGTGACAGCAGCGACTCTCCCAGTGCCCTAGTGGGTTGTCTAGAATCAAAGTTTGCTGTATGAAGGAAGGTAGAAGTCTCCTTACTGGTAAAATCCACCACCTCCTCCCTCAATCACAGACTGACATGCAAAAGTGGAAACCGGATCTCATAACTAACTTGCTCAAAACCCTTTGTGAATATTAATAAAAGGACACTTCATTAAAATGGGGTCCGGAAGCTCTGCAGGGGGAGCTCTCATGCCCTACCACTCTTTGTAAATTGCAGACCCAACAGGAAGACCCAACAGGAAGACCCAACCTGACCTTGCACGTGGTACTACTTTACTATCCCGGCTAGAGAAGAAAGGCTTCCTTGTCTACCCCGCTGACCCACGACCCCTGCAACAATCCAGCCAATGAGAAGCCACTATTCTTAGAGCTCCTGGTTTACTCCAATGGATACCCTTTCCAACTTACCCCCTTTCTCCTTAAAAAAGCATACCTCTCTTTTGTTCTCCCTACCTGCCTACAGTTTTGCTGGGGCTTGTTTGTACCCTGAGTGCAATCATTTTATTTCCAGACAAACCCATTTTTGCTGGTAAAGAACCTAGCAGTTTTTATTTTTAAGGTAACACCTTCCAGCCTTCTACCTTCACCTGAAGGAAAATAAGAAATGTCACAACGCCTATGCTGTGTGCCAGGTACTATGCTAAAAGCTTTGTAAGAACTAACTCATTCTTTGAATAACTCTGTAGATGGAGGTGCTATTTTTGTTTAGTATTTCTGTCCCATGAACGAGGGAAGCAAGGCACAGAGGAGTTAAATAATTTCAGACAGCTAATAAGAACAGCGAGAACACGAACCAAGGCAATCTGATGTCAGGACCTGTGCTGTCAATCACTTCATCACTCTGTCTCCAGACTTCTTAGCCCCATGGCTGACACCCTCTGTGGCCAACAAGGGGATCCATAGGCACACCGATGCTGGGAGGGTGTATCAGGGCTCTCCCGAGAAGTAGAACCAGTCAGAGATGGATATATGTATATATTTATTTATGTAGAAAAGATTTATTATGAGGACTTGGCTTGTGTGATTATGGAGTCTGAGAAGGCCCAAAGTCTGCCATCGGCAAGCTGGAGACCCAAAAAAGCAGGCGGTAGAATTCAGTCCAAGTATGAAGACCAGAGAACCAGTGGTGTAAAGCCTAGCCTGAGGGCAGGAGAAGATGAGATGTCACTGCTCTACAGGCAGGCAGGAAACAAAAAAGAGGTGAATACCTCTTTCCTCCACCTTTGTTTCTATTCAGGCCCTCAGCAAATTGTGGGTGATGCCCCGCCCTGCAACAAGGAAATGCGATCTACTGAGTTCACTGATTTGAAGGCTCATCTCATTTGGAAACACCCTCCCAGCCACATCCAGAAATAACGTTTAATCTGGGTACCCAACCTGTGGTTGCTCAAATCTACCTGTAAAATTAACCAGCCAGGTGGGAAGGAGCGTGGATTAGGGAATTGCCCCAGAACCTATCAGGCTAGAATGGGGTCTCCAAAGGAAGGAGAACATTGTTACTTTAAGACAGAGAAGTAGGTGGGGCCTAATCAAACTGGGCTGTGGACTGGGGCAAAGGGTTTGGGTTTTATTTAATGTGGAACAGAAAGTCCTTAGAGAATTGAAAGCAAACTAGTGATAAGATTTGGTGTACATTTCTAAAGGATTCCTCTGACTTTTGGGTGGAGGATGGGGCCACAGAGGAATCAGGGAGACCAGTCAGAGCCCCCGTAGTAGTACCTAAAAGCTGGTCCTCCAAGGTTCAGTGCTGGGCCATTGCCAGTCTCTGGTTCCCTTTGTCATTTCCTTCATTGTCTACAGAGTGAACACCTGCCCAGTTTTAAGATGCAGCCACTGCTTCCTGCCTGAGGCTTTCCCTAACTCATTGCCCCCAATAAAATTGTTCAGTACCTTGTTTGTGTCCCCTTGAAAACCTGCTTCGAATATTTTAATACTGTGGTATAATACAAAAATACATTTGGACTTTGTCCCAGTTCCTGGTAAGGAGGAACAAAAATGTTGGAATTTCCCGATAGGATCGACTTTGCCAGTCATAATGAGCCCTTTTCACCACACCTGTGCTTATGCTAATGGAGACTTAGAGGGTGCCCCTAGATGGCCTCAGGATGGGACCAGTCATCTAAAAGACCCAGTGATTGGGGACTGGGAACTTTCAGCCCCGCACACTGACCTCTGGGAAGGTGGAGTGGGCTGGAGAGGGAGCTCTGTAAAAATTAGTGAACAGAGATCAGAGAGTTTCCAGGTTGGTGAACATTATGAGGTGCTGGAGGACATTGCCTCCAGAGAGGGTGAGGGAGCTCCACGCCCCTTCCCCAAACCTGGCCCCCTGTGTCTCTTCCCTGTGGCTGTTCCCAAGTTGTATCTTTATAATAAACCAGTAAATGTAAGTAAAGTGCTTTCCTGAGATCTGGGATCTGTTCTAGCAAATTGCCAAAACTGAGGAGCGGTTGTCAGAAACTGACTTTGTGGCCAAATTGATTAGCGGTGTGGATAATCTGGGGACCCGAAGCCTGTGACCGGTGTCTAAGGAGGGGACAGTCTTGTGGGACTGAGTCCTTCAGCCTGTGGAGTCTGACATCCGCTCTGGGTAGTTAAGTGTCAGAGTTGAATTGAATTGTAAGGTCAGAGAGTATCGGTTTGTTGGTGTGGAAAATGCCCATGTTTGGTGCCAGAAGTTCAGTAAGGGAAAAAAAAAATTCTTCCATCACTAAATTAAAAAAAAAAAAATTCAAACTATGGAAAGAACCAAGATGCCCTTCAACGGATGAATGGATAAGGAAGATGTGGTCCATATACACTATGGAGTATTATGCCTCCATCAGAAAGGATGAATACCCAACTTTTGTAGCAACATGGACCGGACTGGAAGAGATTATGCTGAGTGAAATAAGTCAAGCAGAGAGAGTCAACTATCATATGGTTTCACTTATTTGTGGAGCATAACAAATAGCATGGAGGACAAGGGGTGTTAGAGAGGAGAAGGGAGTTGGGGTAAATTGGAAGGGGAGGTAAATCATGAGAGACTATGGACTCTGAAAAACAATTTGAAGTGGCGGGGGGGTGCGAGGTTGGGGTACCAGGTGGTGGGTATTATAGAGGGCATGGATTGCATGGAGCACTGGGTGTGGTGAAAAAATAATGAATATTGTTTTTCTGAAAATAAATAAATTAATTAAAAAATTATTATTATTTTGTTTTTGTTTTTTTCTTCCTCTTTAAATAACTATGAACTCCTAGGGGAAAAGAAAAAGAAAAGGACAAGGCCATTCTCATCTGCATGGTATCACTAATCTGCTTAGTGTAATGTACCCACTCAATAAACATGTGCGCACAACGGAAAGAACAAATTAATTAATATCAGCAGCGCATGTGGTCACACTTGTGTTGATCATTGCAATTTCACTCCTTGTTCTTTAGGACACAGCACTTTTGAGTTTTGAGAATTAACAATTTTTCTAATTTTTATAAGCTTTAGCTTAGTTATGACGTAGTTCAACACTTTATAGCTGAGGTATGTATTTATATTGGGGCATGCATTTATGTTTCCTCATAACTGGGTTAACTCCTTAATTAAATAGATGCCATGTTTCCTTTTCCTCCTCATATTCCCTAAGAGCTGGTGAAATATTATGGGTCTACTCCTAAAACATCTTGGTGTGCCTAGTTTCTCTTATTGAATCTGAGTGGAGACATGACAGGATTCTCTACTCATCCTGTGGCTTTTCTCAACGTCAAAGCAATCCTGCTGGGTGTAAACCCTTGGGCAGTTGTCTGCTTTACTGGGGCAGGGGTGGAGGCCCGAGCTACCGTTTGTTTTGTTGCATTCTTGGCTGAAGGGCAAGCCCTGAGTTTCTTCCAAATTTGGGAAGTGGCTTGGGCGAATCTGGTCTGTTCAACACTTGTCTGTCTCCTTGGGTTAAAGACTAACAGCTTCTGATGAATAGAGGGGACTATGGACAACCACAGTGTGGCTGGGCTGTTACAAAGAAAGCAGATCTTTGACTGAATTCTGCCATGTCTGCTAGCTTAAAATGAATCATGTAGTTGGCCTTGGTAAGCTTGGGGGAATGTCTCCTTGTTGACTTCATGAGCGCATTACCTCAAGATGAATGCTACGATTTCTGATGACTTTGAAGTCAAGTTAAACTCAGAGTCCAAGTTCTAGACTGGCCGTCCTTGTCATCCTAAACCACTGCAACTACATGGGATTAAGATAATCCCACAAGGTGCTTGTTGGGGTCTCTAAAGTGTGGGGCAGCGTTTTTCTCAAGGGGACAGGTTTCTCCTGATCCTTATACTTCATTCATGTAAGCATGGAAGGGACGGGATACATATGTATTTTTTGTTTTGGTAAAATATACATAACCTAAAATTCTACCTTTTTTTCCCCTAAGTGTCACAATTCAGACACTCACAATTCAGAGTATATCATTCATGTTGCTGTGCAGCCATCACCCCCCCATCCATCTCCAGAAACTTTTCATCATCCCAAACAGAAACTCTACACCAATTCAACATTCTAACCTTCCCCCAGCCCCTGGCAGTCACCATCCTACTTTTTGTCTCTGAACTTGACTATTCCAGGTAGTGTGGAAGCCCATTTGTTCTTTTGTGTCTGGCTTATTTCAGTTCACATTAAGGTCTTCAAGGAGCCTGGGTCATTTTAATAGCATCTATATTCCTTGAATTACCACTTATTCACCAGTTTTTGTGCTATTTGACAAACCTTGTGGAGTAGATGTGAGCAGCAACATTTGGAGGGCTTGCTAGCCATGTCTCAATTGTGGATTCTTGTGTAAGATTTTGCATAGGCTAACTGATCTCCTCTTGCATATTACATAGTTCAAGCCAGAGTCTTTAAATTACCACACTGGCCCTGTGGCAGAGTTAACATTCAAAAGCTCCCAACAAAGACAAAGTGCTGAGTGTTAATAAGGAAAGAATATTTCTTATTGTGTAGCAGGATCCCATTCTTTTTTTTTTTTTTTTAAAGATTTTATTTATTTATTTGACAGAGAGAGATCACAGTAGGAGAGAGGAAGGGAAGAGATCACAGAGAGAGGAAGGGAAGCAGGCCCCCTGCTGAGCAGAGAGCCCCATGTGGGACTCAATCCCAGCACCCTGAGATCATGACCTGAGCCGAAGGCAGCGGCTTAACCACCTGAGCCACCCAGGCGCCCCAGCAGGATCCCATTCTGATTGTATGAGGCAGTAGGTTTTGAAGGATGGTCTTCTGGTTGTCTGGAGTGCTGCACAAAATTCTGTGAGTGTGTGTGTCCGTTTGGGGTAAGAGTGTAGGACTTTTACCAGATTCTTGAGATGGGTCATCATCTTCCTAAAAACATTAATAAGCCATATTGAAAGAGGAAATTCTGTTTTCTGTAGTGTTTTGGAGGAAACAGATGAAGAAAAGTCCGTATATCCAGGTGGGATGGTGCAACACACTGAATGTCTACGTCCTGCTGAAATTCACGTGTTGAAACCCTAACCCTCAATGTGGTTGTTTTAGGAGGTGTGCAGCTTTTGGGAGGTGATTAGGTCATGAAGCAGAGCTCTCATGAATGAGACTACTGTTCTTATTAAATAGACCCCCAAGAGCTCTCTTGTCCTTTCTGCTATGTGAGGACACGGAGGAGGTGTCCATCTATGAACCTGGAAATGGGCCCATGCCAGACACTGACTCTGCCTATACCCTGACCTTAAACTTCCCAGCCTCTAGAGCTTCGAGAAATGAAATGTTGTGGTTTATAAACTGCAAATTCTGTGGTATTCTGTTATAGCAGCCTGAATCAGATAGGTGGGAGTATTTAGAAGCTCAGGTTTCAGCATGGATGCCCACATTTGGCACTTCCTCTTATCATAATTAGCACTATCAGACTTGTAGCCTTAAAGCACTTCCTTATCCATGAGGACAGCCACATCACACAGCTGCAGAGGACACTGTTCACTTTGATCCTGTGTGAACGGCACCTCTCAGAACAGGGCGGTCCAACAGCCTTGTTAATTACCAAGGCTTTCTTGTGGGTGCAAAGGCCACGGGGGTCTTCACTGGCACCATTTTTTCTCATGGCCAATTTACTCTTTCATATATATGTTTAGCATGGGCTGTGGAAAAGATCAAAGCAGCATCAAGAATAGGAGCCCCGCCTCCATGTTCCAAACAAGCGAGGTGATTATTTGGTATATTGAAAAGGTTTTCACGATGGTTGGCTAATGAGGAAGTTCAGGGAAATAAATAAGAAGCTTTCGAGGCTAATCATACCCTAATTTTCTATTGTAGCCTTTTTCCGTAGACTTCTAAATAACATGCCAATTTAGCAAGCTGGTATAAACTATTCCTTCCTACCTGGGATGCTGTTCTTCAGTCTGCCTGTTTAATTTCTCTGCTTTCTGAAAATACCAGCTCGAGTCCTGCCAGCTCCGTGGAGTCCCCCAACCTCTTCCACCCACAGTCCTTGCTCCCTCTCCTGAATTCAAGAGTCAGCAACTCGCCATGGGCATTTATCATGGGTTGCTCTGCACTGTTGGTTTCCCTTTAATACATGTGTGACTGGATAGTATTTTCAAATGTTATCTGGTATAATTTTCATTGCTGGCAATATTTTTGCTCTCCAGTTCTCTCTTCCCATTGAGGCTGAAGTATCTACTGAGTCAGGGGGTACAAAGTTAGAGGAATAGTTCCCAAGGCGGCCCTCACTTTGACATGAACTGCTAAGTTCCCAACACCATCTTCAGGTTCCAAAGGAATTCAGTGCAAGTTGTGGTACTTGTGTTGATAGGGGAAGGATGTAGATTTAGGTCAGTCAAATGAAGAGGCACATGGGGCAATGCCTAGGAACGTTTCAGGTACAGAGCTTTCAGTCGTCCTGTCCCAGTGTCATGAACTGTGTTACTTTTCCACCAAGGATGAGTGATCATGTCTGTGCAGTTTCGCCAGCCAGGAAGGCTAGCCTGAACCTCAGTGTCCAGCGTTTTTATTGGAGTTCCATGGTCGACTGCCCGGGTGGCCCACCCTGGGTTCCAGCTCCTCCAGAATCTGAACTGATAACTGGGACTCAAAGTCCACACTCTAAATCGCATTGTTAGACTTCCTGGTGTGGTTCATAGCCCCCAGGGGAAGAGAAGGCACTCTTATCAAGCAAGAAATTCCAGGCATTTAGAGATGACCTCCCCAGGGGCCAAAGGTGAAGGGCAGACCTGTCTCCGGGTAAGTTAAGATCTTTACCACATTGGAAACTTCTCAGAATCTGGCTGAACACAGAGGGACCAATTTTGGACCTGACTTCCTAGATAGGCCTTCAGAGTGCACTGCAGAGACAGCCTTAGTGATTTCCATTTGCAGAAGTTTTATCTACAAAGCCATCTTCTTTGAGAGAAATGGAGTTTGTTGGGGTCTGTGGGAGCCAGCACCGGGGCACTAGAGTTTAGCTTACACGAGGGAACAACAGAAGAGGGAACTAGGTAGGATGTGACAGAGGGTGCTTTCCCATCACACAGGAAGACTATAAAAACTTTTCCTGGGCTTGGAGGAGGAGCTGGAGCTCAGGGAAGGAGGAAAGAGAGGGGCTCCAGGCTGACCCACCTGTGGGGTGGAAACCAGGGGGTGGAAGTGGAGACACAAGCTCCCCAGATGTGTTTGAGCACTGGGGGGTGCAGAAGGGGCGCCTGCCCTTCCTTGTGCCTGGAGATTTTGGAGGGGACCAGTCCACAGAGGGAGTCACTAATGTACCATGAACATGGAGCCCGTATCAAGCTTTCTAAGTTGTGAGCAGACAGCATTCCACAGGGAAATGACACCTGTGGGACCATATGCAGATCCATTATTATGCAGCATGATACACAGAAAAACAGAAGCCTGCCCACATCAATGACAAGGATTAGTGTTATTTTTTTCCAGGCACAATAGGCAATTTATATCTTTCTTATCTTGGTTAGTTGTCTCATCTCTGAATAAATACAGCTGAAGGCAATTTACAGCTGATCAACTCTGACTGTGTCTTCCTTATTTGGAAGCTGTTGCTAAAATCCCCTGTTCCTTGGCCTGGCTTTCCCACCTCTAGAGTCTGGCCTCAGCCCGCCTACCTGACTTTATTCTCTATTCCTCCTCTTTAGGGAGGCTACCCTCCACTAAATAAAATTCAGTGGCTCCTGAATGCTCTTTCCCACCTCTCTCTGTCTTTGCTGGGGCTGTGGTTTCTTCCTGGACTGACTTTCCCCATCTCCATGGGCTTCAATTCCTCTTCCTTCATGAACCCTTCCTCAGTGTTCCAGAACTGAAGTTGGCCTCCTATTTGTAGCCATTGGCTTTACCTCTGCTATAGGATCCACAAAATGCTGCCTTTTGTCACTATTATCTGTCATCTGAATATAGGTCTCCTGTGCTTGCTCATCAATTCCTTGAAGACCGGGACCACACCTTTTCTTTCTTGATGTCCATCTCTCATTGCACTGGGCACAGGCCTCTGCAAGGCTCAGGTGTACAGCTCTGCCAAAGGGACTCACGGACACATGCACACACTGACACACAGGCACATATAGACACACAGACAAAGACACATAGACACCGACACACAGACACAAGACACAGACACACACACACAGATGCACACAGATGCACACAGACACAAGACACAGACACACACAGATGCACACAGACTCACACAGACACAAGACACAGACACACACACAGATGCACACAGATGCACACAGACTCACACAGACACACAGAGACACACATCATCTTCAGTCCCAGTCTCCTAGCATCTGGGAATATTAGGGCAGAAGGACTGAGGATGCATGATTTGGGGGCGCACTTAGAGGGGCTGAGGCCGAGCTCTATGCGAAGGGCAGAGGAGGGAGTTAGCAGATCTCGGGGAAAGGGCTGCATTTGAGGAGATGAGTCTTCAGGTGGGGTGGCTTCAGAGTTCTAGAGTTAGCAACTGAAAAAGCCTGTGCTTTTTCTTCAGACCGAGCCCGAGCTTCTGGACCTCTATAGCCAGATTCCAGCAGCGGGCTAGGGGTTGAGGCTGGGGTGCGGCCGGACCTCTAGAGATCTGGAGAACTACTTTACCGACTCTTGCAAAGCCTCCAGCATGGAGACAGCATGTTTCCTTTGTTTTAGCGTAAGGTGTCCATGTGGCAGGAATTCAGGGAGTCTGGGGCAAAGGTCAAGAACTCTCCGTTCACAAAACAAGGGATAAAAAGAATCTATAACTATTTTTGGAAATATTTACTCTCACTGGCAGCTAAAAAATATGAATTGAGACAACAGGCAGAAGTCACCTAATTTTTTTTTTAAAGATTTATTATTTATTTATTTGGCAGAGAGAGAGAGAGACAGACAGAGATCACAAGTAGGTAGAGAGACAGAGAGAGAGGGGGAAGCAGGCTCCCCGCTGAGCAGAGAGCCTGATGCGGGGCTCCATCCCAGGACCCTGAGAACATGACCTGAGCCGAAGGCAGAGGCTTAACCCACTGAGCCACCCAGACACCCCAGAAGTCACCTAACTTTTAAAATGTGTCTTATATTCCCTTGAGAATTTTAAAATTGAAAAGTATTTGTTCAATCTTTTTTTTAAAAAAAAGGATTTTATTTATTTGTTTCAGAGAGAGAGAGAGAGCAAGTGCACAAACATGAGTGGGGGGAGTGGGAGAGGGAGAAGCAGCCTCCATGACAAGCAGGGAGCCTGATGTGGGGCTTGACTTGGGATCACGACCTGAGCTGAAGGTAGACTTTTTTTTTTTTAAAGTTCTTATTTATTTATTTGATAGAGATCACAAGTAGGCAGAGAGGCAGGCAGAGAGAGATAGGAGAAAGCAGGCTCCCTGCAGAGCAGAGAGCCCGATGTGGGGCTTGATCCCAGGACCCTGGGATCATGACCTGAGCCGAAGGCAGAGGCTTTAACCCAGTGAGCCACCCAGGTGCCCCAAGGTAGACGTTCAATAGACTGAGCCACCCAGGTACCCCTATTTGTTCAATCTTTGGGTGAAAAAATAAAAAAGACAGCGGATGGATTGGTTGCCCCTCCCTGTCTTATTTTTGTCTGGTGGTGGTGAAGGTGAGGATGAGATACTGACCATTCTTTTTGAGCATTTTGAAACACAAGTCTAAAATTAATATATCCTTGTCCAGTTCAGCTACTTGAAAGCCTTAAAAACTGTGAATCTCTTTGATCCAGCAGTTCTCCCTCTAGAAGTTTATTTTTAGGAGATATTCATGACAGTGCATAAACACCTGGCAGAGTGATATGATTTATTTAAAAATATAACAAAGAGATATCCCAAATGTATGGTAACAAGAATTGGATAAATAATAAACAAACACAAATATACATTCTTACCATAGAATATTCTGGAAAGAGTAAGCATGATGTTGAAGAGTCAGGGCAGCTTTCCCTAAAAGTCGAGTCTCAAATTCAGGATTGCTTGGCATAGCTGTTGCACTGCCTGCCCTGGCATGTCTCCTGGGAAGTCCCCGAGAAAGGAGGCACAGATTGCTTTACCTGTGAGACAGTCCAGGCATCTGAGGTTCAAACCTTGCTGAGGCTAGAATGAGCAGAAGGTCGGTGTGGGCCTGGATGTTGAAGCTCCCGAGCTGGGATTTTGGTTGCTGGGCAGGTGCAGAGGGGCTGAGCTGGAGCCTCTCTGAGGGTAAGGGTTGGGGTGAGGGGGATCTGCTCTTTATGTTTGGTGGTTTCTTTTCCTGTGTCAGATCCATGGAAGAAATGGCCTGGGTGTTAGGCTGAATCGCTGACCCGCCTGACCTTAGCAGGTTATGTCTCAACATGGAAAGATGTTCAGCAGACATTGCCAAGGGAAACAGAACAGCTCACGAGACTGCACAGGGCAGTGTTATTTCATTTCTTCTCATAGAAACATTATCCATTTCTCTGTCTATGTCACATCTACACTTCTAGCTCCACATCCTTGTAGACAAAGCTCTAGAAAGAAGGCTTACAAATGTGTTGACACCTGCTATTTCTGGGTGGTGGAAATGTAGCGATTTTTGCGTCCTTGAGTACTTAAAGATTTTATTTTCTTCTTCCTCCCTCCCTTTCTTTCTTTCCTTCTTTTTCTTTACCATAAAGATATGTTTTACTCGTGTACTAAATATAATCAAAGAATCATGAACTCTGGGGAGATCCACCTCTGATTTCCTCCTCTGCCCTCAACCCGTAGTACGGAACTCTTGGTTCGAGGAGTGAGTGCCTCTGAGTGAGCGTCTGGGGGGAAGGAGCCGTGCATTCGGATGGGAGTCCAGGAACATCACAGAGAATGTCCTACAGAGGAGGTGGGTCTTGCAGAGAGAAGAGGAGGGGAAGGCCATGTTGTGAGGTAGCAGCAGGAACAATGAAAAGGGAAAGGCTGCACTGTGGGGGATGGACAGCCCCAGGCCTCTGGAGGACATGCGTGCTGAGTGCGAGGTGCTCAGAGATGCTGGGGGCGGGGCGATGGGGGTTGGCAGATACTCACTTCCTGGCCTCCATCTGGACTTCAGGAGCAGCCTGTAATCATTCTTTTCCCCCTTTCGGTTTCAAAGTCTGGTCATAAAAGTAACTTCAGGTTCTCTGACCGGGCAGACACTTCTTACAAAATACCCTCTGGGGATTTCTCAGTGCTGAGCAGAAGAGACACCCTGTGACTCGGCAGGACTTGAGTTGACATGGATCCCAGGAAGGCAGTCCTTGGGCATGGCTCCTTCCTTCATGTTACGGAGTCTAGGAGGTTAGAAGACAGTCCATTTAAAAATTTCCTCCTCTAAGGCTGATCTGGACAGACCCATCAGGGCCATTAGGAGTAATTCGATCCTCATGACCATTAAATGTAGCTTACAAATAATTCCCTTTTTATTCTTCGGAGTGGATTCAGGAATATCCATATGATCAAATAACTCAAACTCCCTTGGACTCTGACACACTTCTTGCCTGGGAGGCTGCCAGCCCGCTGAGGACCATGTCTCAGCTCCCACTGTTAAGATCCACACACGGCAGACTGAACCATTTTTACCGATGTCCCCTTTGCAGTTAGATTACTCTCACACCTAGAAGATGTTCTTCTCACTACCAGTGCAGGAGCACAGCAAGCTGGCTGCGCTACTTGGGATCTTGTCAAAATCTGGTTCCAACATGGAAATGCTTTGGAGGTCCCCTGACTTCTTCCCTTAGTGTGTGTGGGACTGTGGTGGTGGCCGCTCCGCGGTCTGTGAGGTGGGACTTCTTGCCGCAAAGGAACCTGGGGGATGTTGAGGGGAGAGCCAGGTGGGCGGTCTGGGTGGCTAGAAGCCCCTCTCCTCTGCTCTCCACAACAACCCTGGGGCAGCTGAAGGCAGTCCCTTGGGCTCTCCACAGCACAGAGAGACTTGGCAGAGGCCGTGTTTTAGAGTTGGTAAGCCTGGCTCCTGGGTAGGAGCTGGTTCCAGGTACCTGAAAGGAATAACTGACTGTAGAAACTGTGTGAGGGGCTGTGAGTCTGGTGTCATGGGGGAGACGGCAGCAGGCCCCAACCCCATTCCCTCGAGACTAGCCCCTGGATAGCATAGTGTCAGCGGGAACACTCACTCCAGACAATATGGAAGTTGCATGTGCTCCTTGTTTAACTCTCTGGAGAGAGAGCGGGTCACAGGGGAGTCACTTTGCTGCTCTTTCTTGTCTTCTCCTGATGACAAGAAGCCCCTGGATACACCTGTGAGGGTTTTTAGAATGTTTGCTGTTTTCTGGGTACTAGAGGCCAGTCTTCTTACAAAATGGTTACTTAAAAATATGTATGTGTTGAGATTGGCAGATGGATAAAGTCCCAAGAGCAACACCATATTCACCTGCCAACCACATATACCCCAATTCAAGAGTACTGTTAGCTACAGTATTAATCTCAACCTGGGTCAAATGAAAAAGAATACATTATTTAGGAGGAAACTCTCTTTTCAGAAGCCCTTCAGTGAACTTTTGCTCAGATTCCACAGGCCAGGTTTAGGTCATACACTCATTCCTCAGCTGCAGGGGAAGCTGTGGGAAGGGGTGAGTGGCCTTTTCACCTCTGCAGTGGTGATGCGCTGCTTGGCGAGGAAGAAAGGTCAAGGGGATGCTTGTTGGGTAGGCAACCTAGAGCATCTTCCTTATTTCCCTGGGATCTGGTTCTCCAAACATCTGATGAGGGCCATCGACAGCAATGTGCAGAAGTCCAACACATTTCCCTTGTCTACCTCAGCCTGTTTCCTCTGTAGCTTGGAAGCTTTCTGCTGGAATGTGGAGGTCCTGGTTCTAGCCCATGACACACCGTCTTTTGCCATCATCTCTTACCACTTTGCCACTCTGGTCAGAGCCTGAATCACAGGTGCTCATCTGCTGGTACTCCGACCAGAGGCCCCGACCCTTGACCCACCTATCTGACTGTCTCCTTGAAAAGCTGTCTTCCTATGTCGCTACTTATACTCAGCAGCTCCATCCCTCACCAACAGGGTGCCAATCTTGTCTTCAGGTGGGGGGGGATGACTGACTCCATGACCACCTTGTTGAGCTGACCTTAGTGGGGTCTTCCATGGCCTCATTTGGTTTCTTAGTCTCCTTAGTTAGGAGTCTCAGAGGCCATAATTGTAAGAATAACCCTAACTCATGGGATTGCACGCACGGCAGTACACTGCTGTCATTCTCCTCCCAGTGGGGTGGTTTCCAGGAGAGTTTGTGTGCACTTATCCATGTTGTGTTTCTGACTCATCAGTTATAATTACATCTGACAGTTTATAACAGAAACCCAGTGGTGGTGAACCAAATACAAGTTTCATGTTCCTCATATAAAAAGTCTGGTGGAAAGCAGTCTAGAGCTGATATGAAGTATCCACAATGCTGTCAGGGACTCCCGCTTCCTCTTTCTTTCTGCTTTGCTATCCATAGTGTATGACTTTTGTGTTCACCGTAGAAAGAGGACTATGTCACCTATAGGAATGGCATTTTGTTTCAGGTCGGAGGAAGAGGAGAAAGAACAGTAAAAAGGCAGAGTTGTCCTTCCTTCTTTCCAGCTTTCCCTCCTTCCTTTCTTCCTTCTTTCCTTTCTCTCTCTCTCTCTCTCTTTCTTTCTCCTTCCTTCCTTCTAATAAAGAAACAACTAAGTTTCCCTAGGAGGTCGAGGATGTATAAATAGAAATCTATTTATTTCTTATTTTCCAGAACTAGGTCACATGGCCACTTCCCTACCTGCAAAGAAAGCTAAGGGAGATAAGATGGCATATTGCCAAATAAACTGATGTTTCTCTTAGTTAAGGAAGAAGCAAGAATGGATGCTGGATAGGCAATGAAGAGTGTCTGCCATGGGAATCCATCCCTGCACATCAGGTGTGTCTGGGGGGAAGGACAGTGGACCCGAATCATGGAAGTGTCCCATTGTCCATATTTCCACAAGGCACTCAATCCCCTTTTGTGAAGGACATGTTGCAAACCTCTTCCATGCCCCAGAATACTGGTATATTTGCATAGGGGCATTTCTGCTGGGTTCCCAGCTTCCTAAAAGGACGTATTCCCTTCTGTCTTCTGCCTTGCTCCCTCTCTCTCTTCTTCCCTTGTTGAGTTCCTAACATATGTCAGACAATGTCCTAGGCACTTGGGGACACAGACCAACATCACTTCCTCATCTGTCAAACAAGATATCAAGCATGGCCACTGGATGCTAGACAAGAATCGTGGCTCTCCTGGGAGTGTCCCCTGTTTGGAAGTAGCCAAGCAAGGGACTTGTGCTTGTGCTTGTGGTTTGTGAAGAGTTAAGATTTCTGGGAGATGTGTTTGAACAGTCAGCAGTCCTTTTGGAAGTTTTCTCTGAGAAGGGAGACAGGCTCTGCCTCTCCCTGAAGGACTGAATTCATCCCCGGCCGTCCATCTGTTGACTTCACACACGTGTGTGGGAGGCTTGCTTTCCCTGTGACAGATGGCTGGACAAGTTAAGTCATCTCATCACAGCTGTAGCACAAGGTGTCCCCTGCTCCTCCTCTCATCAGGTGGGACTGTTGCTGGTGATAGATGCCAGGAGCAAGGCAGTCGCTGGGCCGGGCTTAAAGAGGTTAATGGTGTGTACATCACCGTGTCTGTGTGAAAACTCTTTGCTGAGAATTTCTCAGCCTTTAGATGAGAGAGATGTGCCTCATATTCAATTTTACGTGAAGAGAGAAGGGGAAACATGGATTAACCAGGAGTAACTATTAACATATTGTTGATAATGATTTACATTCATCTAGCAGAGTGTACCTTTACCTTTCAAAATGTTAATATATATTGGGTCTCATTTGATCTTTAAAAGCATTTTGCTGTAAAATCTGTTTCATAGTATATATTTCAATAGTTACTACTCTTATCCTATCACCTAACAAAGCCAATAAAACTTCCATAGACACTGAATATCAGTATCTTGGGGATCATAAACCCCAAATGTTTTCCTTTCTCCTTTTCCTTGTTTCATGATCCTGTTTTATAAAATGTGTTTTGTACTTCTAATTCTCCCTGATGTTTTTATGTTTCTTTTACCCCAAAACGTCTTCATCCCTCATATTGTATATTTGCTGTCACCCTCTAGCCCATTTTAATGTTTGTTCTATTTGAGTTTTTACCATTTTTTGGAGGTATAATTGATGTAAATTCTGACATATGTATAAATTCATAAAACCATTACCACAATCAAGATAGTGAACATAGCCATTTATTTTAAATGCTCTAAGTTGGTCTTTATGATCTACCATCCAAAGAGGTTTATCTAAGGTACCAATTTATTTATATTTTCTGGTTCTTGAATATGTTTGTGAAGCACTCTCTTTTTGGTTTTGAACTCTTGGGGCTGTCAATTCATGTTGGACTTCAGCTTTAATAAATGATCACATCTTCTGTGTCTGTCTCCTCTTTCTCTTTCAGCAAGTGTTCTCTATCCCACAGGAGGGTTGAAAGGGCAGTTTGGAGCTGGAAGAGCTGAGTCTTCCATGTCTCTGCTTTGTTTCTTTCAGATGTATAACCTTGGATGGTAATGATAATCATGCTATACACCTCACATGAGAACCTTGCTATGTAACAGAATACTAAAATAGAAGTTTCTATACAGACACCAAATCATGATATGTTATATTCCAAAACCAAATCGCCATAGGGACCATTTACGAAGACAATAGCCCCCAAATTGATTCAAGTTCTCTTGGACTACTCACCTGTTTGAAGATAGTAAAAATTTGAAAGAGGAGAGGACAGAGAATGTGTGAGGGAATTTTCTTGAAAGAATGATTGCCACGATGTAAATCCCCACCACCGGTCCAGTGGGGGTGGGTAATTTCAAGGGAACCATTTTGAGAGCTTGCTCTGTGTCCCTGAAGGTGGGTCAAGAGCTGACCTGGGGGTACATGATTCATGCCTGAGAAAGTTATAGAAGTGTAGGACCAAGGTAGATATATTGCTTACACTCCTAGGGCTTTGGGGGGCTGAGGGAGAATATGAAGATTTCCTGGAGATCAGAGGTTGGTTGGCCTCACAGGGGTGAGAAATGGGCTGGAGCCATTTAGCATCTTGTCCTGCCCCTAGAGACGGTGAGGGGACAGCACAGGAAGCTCTGACAGAATCTTTGTGGAGTGGACTGCAGAGGGCCATGAGTAAGAAGGAGCAGTGTCCTGTGGAGCAGAAGGAAGGGCCCTCATGTGGGAGTTTGGCCAGAGAGGTCCAGCAGAGAGGCCTCCAGTGAGCCCAAGAAAGCCATGTGGGGGAAGGTGTGGTTCTAAATGTCTACCTTCCCAGCCATGAGAGCAAAACTGATCAGTCACAGGGAACCTCTTTACCTGTCCTTACCCCTTTCCCTCTTCTCTCCCTGTGTGCCAGACTGTGAGGGGCATCCTGCCACTGCCCAGGGCTTTCGCAGGGGAAGGAGGAGTCTCATCTTGGAAGGAGTTGTTCTTGACCTTGAGCTGCATTGAATTGCCTGAAGTGTTTGCTAAAGCACAAATTAGGAGCTCTATTCCCAGGGTTTTCATTTACTGTGTGATATTGTGACTTATAATAAGACATACATATTTGGTCTTTGTCCCTGTTTCTGGCACAGAGCTCCTAAAAGCCTGGGAATTTCCTAATAGCTGAGAGCAACAAAGGTATCTTTTTCTATATTAATGAGGTGACTTTTTGTTTTTAAGATTTAATTTATGTATGACAGAGGTAGTGAGAGAGGGAACACAAGCAAGGGGGAGCTGGAGAGGGAGAAGTAGTTTCCCCGCTGAGCAGGGAGCCCTACTGGTGCTCAATCCCTGTACACTGGGATCATGACCTGAGCTGAAGGCAGCTGCTTAACCACTGAGCTACCCAGGCGCCCCATGAGGTGACTTTTGAAGGACTCCTGAGTCAGCTGAGGCTGGGGACTGGTTGCCCGAGAAATCCACCCTGTGATTAGAGTGTGGGAACTGTCAGTCCCATCCCCAGCCTTCAGGAAGGAGAGAGGGGCTGCCAGTTGAATCAGTTGCCAATGGCCAATGATTTAATCAGTTGTGTCTATATAATGAAACCCAAAAAGGAGAGGGTTTGTAAAACTTTGGGATAGGCGAGCACGTGGAGATTCTGGGAGAGTGGAGGTGCCCTGGAGAGAGCATTGCAGCTCCTCACCGTTCCCTGTCCCTTGTCCTGGCAACTCTTCCATCTGCCCATTCTTGAGTTATAGCCTTTGATATAAACTGGTGATCCAGCAAGTAAAGGGTTTTGAGTTCTGTGAGCTGCTCTAGCAAATTAATTGAAGCTAATGAGGGGGTCATGGGAACCTGTTTAGAGCCAGTTGGTCTGGAGAACAAGTAATGACCTAGACTTGAGGCTGGTGTCTGAAGTCCAAGCAGGGGGTCCCTGGAAAGCCTGTAGCCAGTGCATTGGAAGAACAGGTAATAACATGGGCTTGCAACTGGCTTCGGAAGGAGGGGTAGCGGGCAGTCTTGTAGGACGGAGCCTGTAACCCACGTAATCTGATACTCTCTCTGGGTAGATGGTGTCAGAATTGAGTTGAATTTATTTTTCGTCCTCATTGTTTGAACATATATCTTTACTCCAGCTCTTCTAAAGTAAGCTGTTTCATTATGACAGCCTCTGCCAACTTTACATTGAGTCCCCATTAATATTCTCTGAAAAAATCTCTTCATTCTATTAAACCAAGTTGTGTTGGGTGTTGCATATGACTTTCTAATTGCTGTTGCTTTTTCCAGGATTATCATAGCCAAGTTTTATTTTTGTTTTGCAAAGTTATGGAGATGATGATATCCATAATGAGCAGAGTTTTCTGCACCAACTGTGACCTGCTGCTGTCCTAAGGATTGCTCCTTGTTGGTGTGGGGGGTACCCTGTGCCCCCACATTGGAAAGTAGGCTCAGAACACCTATAGTAGTGGGTCTGGAGTAGGGAGGCCAAGAATTTGCATTTCTAATAAATTTTTAGGTGTTGCTGATACTCCTGATTTGAGCCCCACCGGTGAAGTTCCATTGCTCTAAGACCTGCTTCTCCTCCTTGGCTGCACATTGAAATCACCTGGGGAGATTTAGCTCCGGATGCTGGGGCCCCACCCCCAGAAATCTGGTTGAACTGGTAAATTCAATTCATGGATTAAAAGCTGCCCAGGGAATTAGAGCAGAAATATTTACTTTTATTTATCAACTCCAGCCTACTTAATTGAAAGTGGATACTTTGACTTTCTGCCTTATACATTTTGGTATTATTTGAATATTTACCAATGAGCATATGTCACTTTAGAGCTAGCAAGTAAGCACGTGACTTTATTTCCCCATCTGTTGTGTCCATTTTAGCAAGTACCATTCCTCTGAAATCCTAAAGGATGTTTGAAGCTGCTGTCCTGAGAATTGCCTGCCTGCCTGCCTGCCTTCCTTTTATCATTTAAAACATTCCTTCTTGATCTAATAAAATTTAGCTCATTCTAAATTCAGACAAATTTATTATACTGAAAAATTAATTTCGGCTACTGCTATGGGATGTTGAAAAAATGTTATTTTACACCTTATACTTCATAATCTCTGTTCTTTCTCTGTCACAATCCAGAAAGCTGTACCAATTCACTTCTCTTTCTGGTATGTATATTCCAGTCACATGTACACAAGTAAATGATCTTTATTTAGGTATTCTTGCAAATCAGTAGAAATACTTATTGAGGGTTAGTAATGTGTCAGACATTATGAGAATTATTTCCATTTAATAGATCAGGACACAAAGGCTTAGAAGGTCTCCAAATTCATTATTACAAAATTATGTTTGCAGCTTTATAGGTCCCCTTTCTGCCCAAATACTTACTACCTATCATTAGCAACACGGAGAAGAAACGTGTTCGATTTCTGATCATTGGGGAGCCCCAGTTGTCAATTTTTCAGTTTAGCCTCCCAAACTCTTCCCAGAGACCTTATTTATTATGGATTGATTTTTGATGACTACTCATGTGTCTGCCTCTTTAAAGACACCATTGAAATATTCTTGTATGGAGGAAAGATTACTTTTGGGAGATAGTTAACACATTTTATTATTCTCAGACTTCTATCCACATACAGCATTATACATAGACATCTGGTAACTGAGATTTTACTTCAAACATCCTCAATTTATACATTAAAATTCTCCTTCTATGTGATTCCTTTTCTCTATTATTGAGTTGCAAGAAGACCCCTAAACCTACTCCCTTTATGTTCAGTAAAATTCTCTGTAGGTATTAAGCTTCATCTCTTGTACTAAAATCACATATAGTTTCTTCTTTCTCAGGGCTATACCAACTATGACACCAGTATTTTCTATGTTACTACCTTTTATTCCCCTCTTGCTATTTTTATTTATTTATTTATTTATTTATTTATTTATTTATTTATATTGTGTTATGTTAGTCACCATAAAATACATCATTAGTTTTTGATGCTGTGTTCCAAGATTCATTGTTTATGTATAAAACCCAGTGCTCCATGCAATCTGTGCCCTTCTTAATACCCACCACCAGGCTCACCCTTCCCCTACCCCAAAACCCTGTTTGTTTCTCAGAATCCATAGTCTCTCATGTTCCGTTTCCCCCTCCGGTTTATGCCAATTCACTTTTCCTTTCCTTCTCCTAATGTCCTCCGTGTTATTCCTTATGTTCCACATGTAAGTGAAACCATATGATAATTGACTTTCTCTGCTTGGCTTATTTCACTCAGCATAATCTCCTCCAGACCATCCACACTAATGCAAAAAGTGGGTATTCATCCTTTCTGATGGCTGAGTAGAATTCCATTGTATATATGGACAACATCTTCTTTATCCATTTGTCTTTTGAAAGGCATCTTGGCTCTTTCCACATTTTGGGTATGGTGGACATCGCTGCCATGAACATTGGGGTATATATGGCCCTTCTTTTCACTACATCTGTATCTTTGGGGTAAATATCTAGTAGAGCAATTGCCAGGGTCATTGGGGAGCTCTATTTTTAATTTTTGGAGGAATCTCCACACTGTTTTCCAAAATGGCTGCATTAATTTACATACCCACCAGCAGTGTAAGAGGATTCCCCTTTCTCCACATCCTCTCCAACACTTGTTGTTTCCTGCCTTGTTAATCTTTGCTATTCTAAGTGGTGTAAGGTGGTATCTCAATTTCCCTGATGGCCAATGATGATGAACATTTTTTCATGTGTCTGTTAGCCATTTGTAAGTCTTCATTGGAGAAGTATCTGTTCATGTCTTCTGCCCATTTTTTTGACGTGATTATCTGTTTTTTGGGTGTTGAGTTTGAGGAGTTCTTTATAAATCTTGGATATCAGCCCTTTGTCTGTAGTGTCATTTATGAATATCTTCTCTCTTTCATGGGTTGCCTCTTTGTTTTGTTGACTGTTTCCTTTGCTGTGCAGAAGCTTTTGATCTTGATGAAGTCCCAAAAGTTCATTTTCACTTTTGTTTTCTTTGCCTTTGGAGATATGTCTTAAAAGAAATTGCTGTGGCCTGTGTCAAAGAGGTTACTACCTATGTTCTCCTCCAGGATTTTGATGGATTCCTGTCTCACGTTGAGGTCTTTCATCCATTTTAAGTTTATCTTTGTGTATGTTACTACTTTTATGTATTTCTAGACTGTTTCTTTTCATACAGATGCAATTTTATTAAGACTTACACAGTTGTCTCCATACAGCTCCCAGTTTTTTTCTACCTTTACTTCCACCCTGAACTCAGGGTCCTCATTTCTCCAGGCCTTCTCTCCCTGTTGTCTTCATTTCCTCCTCTGTGATTCATTTAGACATAATTGTTTCCTTTCCTTTCCATGAGCTGGCTGTTCCCACAACTTTTGCTCATAAGATTTTATTACACAGATTTTCACAGCACTAAGAAAAGTTTAAGGAATTTTATGGGGAACAGCCGTATCCCAGCCGCTCAGTTTCCATCATTAACCTGTTAGTACACTTACTTTATCATGTATCCATGCACATGAATGCTTTTCTTTCTCTATCACACCACTTTCTTTTTGGATGCATTTTACATGAAAGAACAAGCATCAGAGCCCGTCACTCCTAAATACTCTAGCTACATAATATGAGAATTCAATCTTTGTTTATGGGCTTTTCTTCCTTTTGAGGTGAAATTTATAAACAGTACAATACTTAAATCTCAAAGTTACCACTTGATGTGTTTTGACAAACACCTGCCACCTTGTGTGACTCCACAGACAAGGAGCACAGGGCAAGCCACAGCATGGTTCTCCTGGCCATTGGGTCACTCACTGCCTAGGCGGTCTGGCCACTGAGATGTTCTGACATTGACACCATATTTTCTCTCTGCTTTTATTTGCTTCTGTTCTTCTCTCTGTGTGCTTCTTTACATCTGCTGTCTCCCTCTTTGTAGATATCATGACTAGCAAAGAAAAGAGAATCTCACTGGATAGGTTAGTTACCACCTAGTATAAATAATTTCTGTTGGATTGCCAGATTTTAGAGGGCTGGTTTTTCTTGTTGTTCAGTTGGCGGGGGTGTGACCTGGCACCAAAGGCAAATTATTGGTTTTGTTCCTTCCTCTTCAGGGGGCTGTGGACCTGGCAGACTCAGAGCATGAGGTCTAGGACGCATAAAGTTAATTCTGCCCTTGGAGGCTAAAGACTTCATAGTTTCTAAATAAAAGCTACCATGCACATGGCTAACCTTTTTCTCCCTTTGCTATATTTATCTTGTTTTATGTCCTCTGAGTCAAGCCCATTTTGTGTTTGTGACCCTGTTGGAACTGTTCATCATAGTATATAACTCAAGTGAGGTTTCCTGGAGGAGACAGGTCTTGAGCTGCAAAGGGCTGATCACTCTGTTATATAAGAACTTCTAGAAATCATCAAGAGAAAGACCTAGAAATCAATAGAAAAATGGACAAAGGACATGTATAACCAGCTCACAGAAAAGTAGACTAAAAGTAGACTAAAAGACTAAAAGGACCCCTACACACAAAAATGGTCAGCTTTAAATGACAAGCAAATATACAAAATGTAATATATGAGGATATGTAAGTATGAATATATATGCATATAGCAAATAATAAAAGGAATAATAATACAAAATAACACTGCAAGAAGGTATCATTTCCTATTTCTCAGACTAACAAAACCCTAATCCCCTGATTTAAGAATCCATAGATTCTTAAGAAAATTAAGAATTAAGAATCCATAGAGCCAAGTTTGGCATGCAGACCAGCTTTGCATGTTACACTTCTCCAAGGTATTAGTCAATGTAAGAAAAGTCCAGAGCAATGACGAGGGCAATAGTTATAAAGTCCTCAGGGAAAGAGAAAAAACTCTAATCAAATAAATTATGCAAAAGCAAATAAAAAAAGTAAATTAAAGTGCAATTTGTAAATAAATACAAAAATTATATCCAATGAAATTGTGCAAAAGTAAATTTAAAAAAGTAAATAAAATAAAACTGTAATTTATAAATAAGTACAAAAAACTGTATCAAACTAAACTGTGCAGAAGTAAACAAAAGAGTAATATTTTCAAATATGATAGAACTTCATGGCTGCCACACATGGCCACTCATTACATGGGCTATAGTATGTGAATGGTGTTCCCTGGAAATGTGCAGTGCACAGCGTGCCCAGATGTAGGTGGCAGCCCTGAACATAGTTCTCACAAGACCTTAAAAAACTACTGAAGGATAAAATGTAGTTTTCTGAAAGGTGAATGGAGAAGCTATGGCAGAAGGATGTGCAGTAGGGATTGAAGCTGTCTAAGGGCAGCGATAAAATTAACACAACAGTGGCAGCTATCACTTCAGAACACAATGTAAATGTTATAAAGAAAAACAAGGAATACCTGGGTGGCTCAGTTGGTTAAACAGGTAAGCGTCTGCTTTTGGCTCAGGTCATGATTTCAGGGTCCTGGGATCGAGTCCCCCATCTGGCTCCCCACTCAGCAGGGAGCCTGCTTCTGCTCGCCACTCACTCTGCTTGTACTCTCACACTCTCTGCTCTCTGGCAGATAAATAAATAAAATCTTAAAAAAAAAAAAAGAAAGAAAATCACTGCACAAAAACAAAAACAGCTGGCATAGAGGCTGAGAAGGTGGGCAGTAGTGTAAATGCACATGAATTTTCTCATTTTTCATAACAGGTAAAGCAAAGATACTGTTTAAGTCTGCTAAATCAAAGAACAGGATATAAATACATCTAAAGATATAAGACTTAAAAAGGAAAGAAAAAATATAACAACCAAAATTGGGTAATGGAGGGGAGGAGGATCTTCACAGGAGATAGATTTTCATCTTTATTCTTAACGTGGAGCCAACAGGTTTCCTAAAAATATAGAGAATGAAGTTTGACTTTTTTTTTAATGTATTCTTCAAAAATTAGTAAATAAAAATGATAAATATTACCACTTGAAAAGTAAATACATTGTGGTGAAAAGACTCGGCTTTGAAGTCAGACTGTATGGTTTTGAATTCCTGCTCACTGGCTAGCTTTGATATTTTGGGTGAGTTCATAGAACTTTCTAGTTCTCACTTTTCTCTTTTGTAAAGTGAGATAATAATAGCATCTACATCATATGGTTGTGAAGAGTAAATGGAATAAAGGATCTAAAATGCTTAGCAGTAAATATTCGATAAATGTAATTATTATTGTCCTTTATTATTTTCATCACTAACCACATATTTAAGTTTGCACAGAATACCACATTGAAGTAAATTCTGAGCCGCTGGGGTCCCAGTGTATATTCAACAGATGGAAATGCCACACTGGTGTGTCTCAGATATACTGACCATGACATAGCATTACGGTTAACATAGAGATAGAAGCTTCGAAAAATTCACAGCAGCAACATAATCAGATGACCTATCATCAGTCCAGTTTGGGTCACACCTCTCTTTTGCAGACCCCATCATGATTTTATAACATCTGGGTAGAAGTTAATTTCTATTTACCTAATGCTTTTCTTTACTAGTGACTACATATTTTTAAAAAAAGATTTTATTTATTTGATAAAAATGCAGCAAGAGGGGGGACACAAACAGGAGGAGTGGGAGAGGGAGAAGCAGGCCTCCTGCTGAGCAGGGAGCCCAATGCAGGACCCTGGGATCACGACCTAAGCTGAAGGCAGATGCTTAACGACTGAGCCACCCAGGTGTCCTGTGACTGCATATTTTAATTGTTTAAATAATTTTCGATTTACCATTACAATTCAAAACGCACTACTTTTCAAAAACTAGCTTCATATTAAACAGGATATCCAGGGAATCCTTTCTGATGTTTAATATGTGACTCTGAACAAATCGGTCTATGTGCCATCTAAAGCCACCTCCTGTACCACCTAATGGCTCACATAACATAGCTTGGAAAGTTCTGCTTCTTATTCATTTGATAAATATATTTGAGTGCCTACAAGGTAATAGGCACTGTTCCAGGCAGTGGCAATTCAGCAATAAATTCAACCTACAGAAATTCCTGCTCTCAAGGAACTTACATTCTATGGGGAGGGACTGATAACGAATAAAATAAAGAAATACAATTTACAGTATGTGACATGGTGATATCCGTTGTGGAAAAAAAAAAAAAATCAAGTCGGGAAAGGAGATAGTGTTGGGAGAAGAACTAGTGGATGGGTTGTCATTTTAAACAGGGGTCAAGAAGGCCCCTCACCAGGAAGGTCTCCTCTGAGAAAAGCTCTGAAGGAGCCAAGTGAATAAGCACAGTGACTGTTTGGGGGAAGGGGCTTCCAGGCTGATGGAGGAGAATGTTCAAAGGCCCTGAGGTAGTGGGAACAAACTTGGTATGTTCAATGAACACTAGTGAGGTCAGTCGTCTGGAGGGCAAGGGGGAGAATGATAGATGAGAGGGAGGTCAGAAAGGTAACAAGGGGTAGGCAGTCATGTCAGGCCTGTTGCTGCTCCTCCTAACCCTATCATCCTAGGATCCTGAGATCATGATCTGAGCCAAAGGCAGACACTTAACCAACTGAGCCACCCCGATGTCCCTAATTCTATCATTTTAGAGTAAGGAACAAGGAGAGAGATATGGTTCGAAGACATAAAATTTATAGATCAGTTTGCATTTAGAGCCTAATTCTTAAATTCTTGCCTATCGGTCTCTTGGACCTTACCAACAACAAGTCCTATAGGCCACTTAAAAGTCCACTGCACCATATCTGCCACCTAAAATCCTTCTAATGAAGAATCCTGGAATAAATGAGAGAGAACTTACTGGCCATCGTTCTAGGCTCTGTACAGAAAAGAAGTAAGACTTGGTCCCTGACTTCAAGGAATCCATAGTCTTGGAGTAAGAACACTTACGGACAGGTAGGAAATCCTGCAAGGACTGTGCACTATTAAGTTCTCTGTTGCTGGCTCAGTGCAGGAAGGACGAGGGGAAGGTTACTCTAGAAAGGGGGGTCAGGGGACTTTCCCGGACAGGGCAAGCCTTGAGTTGCACCTTGAAGAGTGAATGGGCAGAGGGAGGGAATTCCCTGGCTCTGCTGCTTCTGGAACCTGCCTCCCTGTCTCTAACTTCAGTATGATTAGTCTGGTCTAGGCCTCCTGTCTTTATCGAGAATGGTTCATTATCTTGTAACAGGTCTTCCTATCCTGGGCCTTGTCCCTGTTAAATCCTTCTGCTATAGCATACAAAACGACCTTTCTGATACATAAAATTGAGTTGTTAAAACCCTCTAAAGGCTCCCTAGGCAGGATACGTTCCAAGTCCTCACCAGAGTGTGGTACCTCACCTTTCGTGATCTGTCTTCTGTCTGTCTACCCTCATCTCCCACGATTTCAGTCTTACGTTTCTGCCATGAAAAACTCCTGGACGTCTTGCTTTTCTAACCCTTTCTATTCATGCTCCTACTTCTCCTTCTTCAACAGATTGGTGCCTGGTCACAGGGCCATACCCAGTTCACCTTTCCTCTTCCGTGGGCTTTTCAACCCCACCTGTGCAGAAGAGTCACTCGGGGGCTTTTAAAAAAATACCCAAACCCAGGCTTTACTCTCAGAAAATCTTATTTTATTGATGTGGAGAATGAAGTCCGAGCATCAGGGTTTTTAAGAGCTTGTCTAAATAGGTGCTTCTCAAACTATCCTGTGTGTACAACACAGATTCCCTAGATTCCCCATTCTGGAGACGCAGCAGAATGTGGTGGGAAGAATTCTGGCCTGAGGACTGTGTCCTTTCCAACCTGGTTTTGCTAGCTGGGATTCTTGGGCCAAGGGCTACTTCCATCTCCAGGCCTCTGTTTCTGCATTCGTAAAAAGTGCTAATAATGCCAGTTTGTCTAGCCCACAGGGTGGTTGTAGGCTCAAATGAGAAAATAGATGGAAAGAGATTTCCAAGCCATAAGGAATAAAGAATGTTGTAGGATCATTCTCAAGGCCATCATGTAGAAATGATTGTGTCCAGTCAGTGCAGATCCGAAACTATCCCAATTTGTAGTAACTCAGGATTCCAGACTTCTGGTCAACCTTTCCTAACCCAGACCCTTCCTTGGCTTTCCTCTTAACCCACTGACTTCCTTAGGTTTCTTTCTTTCTTAACTCTTACGTAGCTCCCTCTTGGTGGTGGTGGTGGTAGTGGATGGGGGAGACACAAAGATGCTGGCAGTGGGGGCTACAGAACATAGAGACCAGCCTTCACTTGGGAACACTTAGTAAAGTGTTTCTCTCTGTTGAGGATTCTTGAGGTAAATCTTTGTTGATTTGGGTAAAAGTTATTGAGCTTCCTTCCCCCCAACAGTCTTGTTCAGAAAAGGTGAGAAACTGGAACCATCAAAAGGCTAGAAGTTGCCATGTGGGCACCATCCCTCCGGTACTTGCCCACCAAGAGCCCACCTCTCAGGGATTCTACATTAGTTGGTCTGGGATATGACCTGGACTTCTGTTCTCTCAGCAAGTTCCAGGAGATTCTGTTACGGGATGTGCATCCAGTATTGGGAATTTACTGATTTGTCTAAACCTTCAACTTACAATGAGTTAGGGGCTCCAATTTCTCTCAAACTACAGTCCTTCATTTAAATTCTTGTTGGCACCCCTCTGGAGAGTTAGTCAACACCCGTATCTCAAATACTCTAAAACGAAAAAATCTCCTGCTCCAACCAGCTTTAGCTCTTAATATTCTTACCATTATTATTCTCACTGCCTTCCTGGAAACCTCAGGCATCTTTTTTTTTTTTTTTTTTTTTTTTAAAGATTTTATTAATTTATTTGACAGAGAGAAAGCTCACAAGTAGGCGGAGAGTCAGGCAGAGAGAGAGGAGGAAACAGGCTCCCGCTGAGCAAAGAGCCCGATGCGGGGCTCGATCCCAGGACACTGAGATCATGACCTGAGCCGAAGGCAGTGGCTTAATCCACTGAGCCACCCAGGCGCCCCTTTTTTTTTTTTTTTAAACATTTTTTTTTCCCTCTTTTGTCAGAGAGAGGGAGCACAGGCAGACAGAGTGGCAGGCAGAGGCAGAAGCAGGCTTCCTGCTGAGCAAGGAGCCCAATGTGGGACTCAATCCCAGGACGCTGGGATCATGACCTGAGTCAAAGGCAGCCGCTTAACCAACTGAGCCACCCAGGCATCCCAACCTCAGGCATCTTTAATATCCTCCTTATCCTCAAGGTGAACTCCAGAACTGAAAGAAAATTTCTTTTGTTATATTTCTTCCTTCCATCCATTTGTTTCTGCTTCCATAACCCTCATGTCCGTGCGTGTCTTATTAGCTTGCATCTGACCTAGTCCACTGGCCTGCAAACTAGTCTCCAGCTCTAATCTCTCCTTTGGACTTTATTCCACCAGAAACCTAAGGCCAGAAGGAGGGTGAGTTCTCAACTCCTCAGCCCGGCCTTGAAAAACTTTTGTGTGTTGGTTTTGCTCTACTTTTGCTCTGCTGTCTTGGCTGAACTGGAGCTCTCCTCTCTGAACACATTTGTGGAGTCCTGCTCCAGGTTTTGCCCTCGAGTTTTCACCCTCTTTTCTGTCTAGGGAATCTCACTTGTCTTTCAAAGTCCGGCCTGAACGTGGCTGGCTGCACTAAGCCTTTTGGGATCTGCTCCTACCAAAGGGATTCCTCTCAGAATTCCTGTTGCACTTTATTTGCGCTCAACTTTGGGCACTTAGCAGATACTGAGATCCACACAGAGACTTTGATCTCCGTGGGGACCAAGGCCTTGCTCTATACATTTTCATGCCTCCCTGTGGATGACGCCCAGCACAGCCTTCTTTACCAGGGCAGGTTTATAGAAAATATTGGCTGCATGAATGAGTACCGGATGGAAATACAGTTGAGTGACTTTTGTAAGACCATGCAGCTCACTTGATGGGCCACGCTGAAAGACAATCCTTATCTCTGACATCTGCACTCTATGCTATTTCAAGAAGCCCATTGTCCTTAAGGATAATTCACAGTGGTCCACAGTTACGATGATTAATTGCCTCACGAAGAACACGTGTTTGCTAATTTAGAAAAGAAAAGTCAAAAAAAAGTTGAATACTTAGGGAGAGGGAAAAAATAAAAATCTCAGGAGTAGCTTAACCCAAATAGCCAGAAAACCAAATATGAAGGTTTGTGGAGGGTTACATTTTCCTGTCCTTCCTGGGAGGGTCTGAAAGATCTATAGGGGATGCGGAGGAAGTGATGAGAAAAAGCTGCTTCCAGACTAAGTGTCCCCAACTTCCATCCACTCCATGGGGTGGCTGTGTGATTGTTGCATGCTTTTGACAATGCATGATAGATTTTGTGCGGCCTGGTTTAGCAAGGGTGAGGGCAGTTTCTTCCCCATTATCACCTCATTAAACTTCTGAATGTTGAAGCTTTGCTAGCCGACTGTATTAGGTTTAATCTCTCCTGAATTCCACACATTTCATTTAAGCTGCACACTTAATTGCCTAAAGGGTAATTGAAAATGCAGCATGAAATGTGTGGTGAGTGAAGGCTATTATACAGACCTTACGTTCTACATTTCTGATTAACTCTGTGAGCTTAGCACCCGTTAATGGCATTCCCTTTGATTACCAGCATTTGGTTCAGGCCATTGAGTTAGCTCTAAGTATGTGCTTTTTAGAATCTTAACTGCCACCTTGATCCCTCTTGATTGCTCTCTCTTGCACACACACACACACACACACACACACACACACACATGCTCCTCCTTTCTATTCTTGGGATAGTGGATTTCTTAAACTATTCACTATCTTAAGAAATTGACTCTTTTGAAATGAAGCCTAGAAAAGCAATTATATGGGGCTGATGGGTGGAAAGCGCAGGAATGTGTTCATCTGACACTCCTGACTTCTCATCGGGTTCCTGTCCTGCTGCCTGCGGAGATGTCTCATGAGTTAAGGGGAAGCCTGGGGCCCCCTATGCTGTTTCTTCAGCTCTGTGATGATGGGGTGTGAGGGTTCTGGTGGGTGCTCCCTATCTCACATGTTAGAATCTAATCACCAAGCAGAGCAAAGTTTGGGTCACCTTCTTTCCCCTGATCTAAGTAGAAAAATGCAGGTGTAGTCACACCCCTGTTTTCTAATTAATGAAAATTCTTGTTATCTCTATTTTCTTAGAAGAAAGTTCTTGCATCTTTGAGGTCTGGCTCCCAAGGTGACCCTGGAACCAAAGAGCTGTGTCTGCCTTTCTGCAGAGTTGGTCGGTGAGTCCCTGCTGGGGGACAGAGGGTGTGAATAAACTCACAGAAGATGGTTGTTGAATGATTAAACCACTCACCTCTTCCTAACTGATTTGCCTTGGATGGTATGATACTGGATGCTTCTGAAGATGATAAATGAAGTGTAGGAGAGAAATAGCCTTGGGGTGGAGGTTAGGGGCCTGAACGCTGGCCCCAGCTCTGTCACTGTGCGTGCCTTGGCAAGACTTGGCAAGTTGCTCGCTGTTTCCAGGCCTCACTTTCCCATTTTCAAGATGTTCTCTTGGGGCCCTTCCAGTTGTGGGGACCGCTGTCTAAGGAGCCTCTGCTGCGTTGTCTCCAGTGCTCCGAAACCATGTGGAGATAAAGCAACATGGATTCCAAGGCTAAGAAACATCTGCGGCGCAAAGATTTGCAGAGCCCAGTTAGGTCTCGGTGCCACTGCCCCGCCAACATCCGCTCAGCCGGACTTCATTACTCTATCGCCTGCTTTGGTCTAATCCCCAAAGGGGTTTTGCTCACCAACCTCACTCGGGATTGGTCGTTGTAGATTTATAGATTTTCCCTCTTCCCCTGTGGGCTGAAGTATCTACCGTGATTGAAGTCGGCTTGGTTGTGATTGGGAGTGATTAAATTAATAGCTCTCTCCAACAAAGATAAACTTAATGAAGATAATAGATAAAATGTCTAATTAAGCAGGCGGATCACTGTCTACTTTGAGTCTAAATAAATTTACCTCTTAACTTGGAAGAGCTAAGAGGTTAATTAGAAAACAGGGGTGTGACTACACCTGCATGCTCACTGATAAACGCAGTGTCTGGGCTTGAGGAGGTGGGGGGTAGGGTGGGCAGTGGGAGTGGGGGTGAGAGCTGGGGGTGGGGGATGGAAGGTGGGGACAGTAATTCCACCCAGTGTCATTGCCATCCAGTGTAGTGCTTTCAAAGGACACAAACCTGGCGTGGTTCAAGCTGAGTCTCTCCACATTCCCAACACACACACACACACACACACACACACACGGAATAAGCACTTATTTCCTATGAATCAACATAACCCACAAATACAGAACTAAAGGGAGCGACAGGGAGCATGGAGAAAACTTTGTCCCCATCTGTAGGTGACAATGATGGCAGTGCATGATTTGGGTTCTGCCACATTTTGTGTTATTTTGGGAGAAGGAAAAACTCACCCCTATTGTTTCTTTTCTTTCTACCTCCAGGCAACTAATATTTATTTATATTTATTTAGCTCTTTCTTGAGGGACTACATTAAAATTTTTCATAATTTTGGTAAAATCTATATAAATATATCATTTGCCATTTTAACCATTTTAAGTGTACAGTTCAGCAGCATTAAATGAATTCACACTGTTGTGTCCCCCTTGGCACCGTCCACTCACAGAACTCTTTTCCTCCTGTGAAACTAAAACTGGCTCCACAGCCATCGCGGACTCCCTATCCCTTCTTCCTATGGCCCCTGGCGAGCGCCATTTTTCTTTCTGTTTCTGAATTTGCCTTTCTGTCTCTGAATATTCCTTCCTTCCTTCCTTCCTCTCTCTCTCTCTCTCTCTTTTCCTTCTTTTTTCTTCCCCCCTCCCTTCCCCCTTCCTCCCTTTCTTTCCCTCATTGCTTCCTCTTCCTCTTCTTCTCCCTATCCCCCTTCCTTTCCCAATAGTAGTCATCCTAATGGACGTGAGGTGGTATCTCATTGTGGCTTTGATTTGCATTTCCCTAATGATTACAGATGTTGAACATCTTTTCATGTGCTTGTGGTCCATATTTTGCTAGGTTTGGAATTATAGTTTACAATATAGCTAGAAAGAGGCCACATGCACAAAGAAACACCAAAACATCTTCGTGCAAAAGTAAGGTTTCAATTGCAACTTTGTACAATAGGAGTATTAAGAACAAATAGGGAAGACAGTGTGGCAGATCCTATTCAAGCTGTGAAGAAAAATCAGAGATCTCAGAAGGTGAGGGAACTGGCCCATGGCTAGTTAGGCAGGTCTCCTGTGTCTCTCAGGCACTCCCACCACTGGTGCTTTCTGACGTTAGTGTGCGTGAGACTCGTGATGAGCGTTCCAGGGTTCTACCTTCCGGAGATTCGGATGAAGCGGGTCGGAAGTGGGCCTGGGACAGTCTTTTAAAGTCAAACGTCCCTGGTGATTCTGATGCAGATGGCCAGGTAGCCTTGCATATGTCTGGCCTCCTCCTTGAACTCAGATGGGGACATGGTGAGTTTCACGGACCAAAAAGTATACTAATTCCTACGGCTTCTTTCACAAATTACTACAAATTTAGTAGCTTAAAAGAACACAAAATTATTCTCTTTTAGTTCTAAAAATCAGAAATCCAAAATGGGTTTCCCTGGGCTAAGATCGAGGTGGAGGCAAGACACATGCACTGTGTTCCTTTTGGAGGCTTTAGGGGATAATCTCTTTCTTTGCCTTTTTCAGCTTCTACCAGCCAGCCCCATTCCATGGCTTCTGGCCCCTTCCTCCATCCTCACAGCCAGCACCATAGCATTTTCAAATCTCTCTCTGATTCTGACTTCTCTTTGTTTCTCCTTGTCTATGTAAAGGACCCCTGTGGTTATGTGGGGCTCACTCAGATTCTCCAAGATAATCTCCTTATCTTAAGGTCATCTGAAAAGCAACCTTAATTCCATGTGCAACCTTAATTCCCCTTTACTGTGTAACATAGCATATTCAGAGTTTCTGGGGTTTAGGATGTGGACATCTTTCAGGTCTCTTATTGTGTCTATCACAGCAAAACAAAGCACTTATCTGGTAAGAGCTCAAGAAAGCGATGAAGAAGAGGAGGCAACTGGGTACCTCCCTCTCCTGGGTACCGACACTCTCTTTTGACTCCCTTTGATAGTCAGTCATTATGTCTTCATTTCCAGAGGAGGAGGCCCAATGGCAGAGATTCTTGGCATGGAAATCTGATAGCTTCTGGGTTTGTGACACCAGTTGAAAACCTGTTCTCCTTTGTCCCCCTGAAATACATCTATGTACCCTTATGCCCACATACATGCCAAATCCATGTGACTTCTGATTTGTTTAATTGAATGCAATGTGTCAAATGTTTATTAAGTATTTTAGGTAGTGCTGTGCTCTAGGGAATAAAAAGAAAAACCAGAGATAATCCTTGATCTGGAAATATGTGGGAAGACAAGTTTTACAGACAAGAAAGAATCAGAGAATGAAACTGGTCAGTGGATAAGCAACTGCTAAGCCAAATAAAGTCGAGCTCCACTATAATCACTTAGAATAATGTACTGGATGTTGGGGGAGAGGCAGAGCTCGATGGTTTCAGCTAAGGTGGTTATCGACAGCTTCCTGTGAGTCAGGAAGGGTGAATCAGATTGAGAGGAGGACAGGAGGGCTGAGAATGGCTAGGGGAGAGGAGGGATGCAGGCATCAAATGATCATGTTGTTTGAAGTCCATTCTACTGTCATCCCAGAAATGGAGAGAACCCCACATCAATCAACTATCATTGTTTGGTGACCATCTTGACTGTGTCCTGAGGAACATTCTGTGGTCACCAGGTTCCCTTCAACTCTGGTGAGAAGGCACCCATATAGACCTTGCAATTAAAGGGATTGGCTTCGTCTTCATTCAGATAACTTGCCTTCCCCCTTTTTGGGTTCTCCCATTCATGAATTGAATTTCTGAGCTCCTTTTTCTAGGTACGTCAGACATCTCTTCTGTGGAAAACATACGAATAACTTTTGGGGAATTCTTTCTCCTGGTGATTAGGGGTAGAGTTGACCTTTTAGGGACTGTCTGCTACACTCAGCTTTAGAACCAAAAAAAGGAAGAAAGATGTGGATTGCTTACTATAGAAAAGCCATTTGGTTACAGAATTAATAGCGGGGCTGATGTTCAAGTGATCTCAGGATCTCCTAGCTTGTCTTTAAAACCCATGTTTAGGACTTCTCCAGCTCGGTAGGAGGTTATCTAATCAAAATTCATAGGTGCAAGCCCTGCAGGACACTCCTGGTTGTGGTTTGTGAGAGAAAGTACAAAAGGAGAGATGGAAATACTCTCTGAAGATTACAAAGGTATTCACTTTCATTTATGGTCTAAAATGCCTTTTTTTTTTTTTTTTGAGCTGTCAAGTTTGCTTGTAAGATTTGCTTGTTTTATAGAGAAGGGTTCTCTTTATAAGTAGTGGGGCAAACTGATTATGTACCCACTCATACGGTATCAATGTGTTGTTGACTCACCTCCTGTATACTAGCTTAGCAGCTAACATGCGGGGTCCTGGTAGTGGGTACAAAACTTGTCTGACTACTGTCTCCTTTGTCTTTGCTTTTCTTTCCTTTTAAAATGTTTTCTTTTTAAAGACAGCCCAAGGTTAACAATGGATAATTTGCCACTGTTTTCCCAGAGCGGCTCTTTCCGAAGGCTGTTTTCTTGGGCTGTGCGGAGGAGGCTTGATAATGATACAGCTTTATCTTTGAAAGCAAACGTCCTTTCTATCAATGGGCGTCCAGAACACTTCCCAGGGTTAATTAATGCAGCTACAAAGTGGAAATAAAAAATGACAGCACCGAGGAAGGGAAGAGCAGACTGTAAGTGAAGGAGAAGGATTACTCTGATACTCTAAAGGCATGCTTGGCGAAGCTAGTCCTCCCAGGGGTAGTACAGACTGTGTTAGGGCCAATTTAAACACCCATGAAAAAGGCCAAAAAAGGTACATCCAGGTACTGGTGTGTGTGGGTCTCTTCTGGTATTATATTAAGGAACTAATGATGGCAGTAATAGGGCAGCCAGCAACACGTGTATAGGCCATGCACAAGGCACTGTGTTAAATGTTCTGTATTAGGGTTTCTCCAACTTAACACAACTGACTTTGGGGACTAGATCCTTCTTTGCTCTGGGAGGCTGTCTGTGCATTTGAGGATGTTCCTCAGCATCCCTGGCCTCTACACACTGGCTGCTGGTAGCATCCCGCCCCCAATGGGTAGCAATAAAAAGATGTATCTCCAGACATTGCCAAATGTCCCCTGGGTGACAGAGCCACCACTTTGTATGGACGCTGTCATTTAATCCTCCCATCACAGTGTAAAAGACACTATTAGTATTTCCATTTGGCCACGGAGGAACCCGACATGGGGGAGGTTAGATGACTTGCCCAAGGTCAGAGCGTGTGCGATTTTAGGCAGTGAGTGTCCTAACTGTAAAATCGATTGGTCTATTATGACAAATTTGTGTTCTTCTTGCGAGTAAATAGCCATTCTTGGCAGTGATGTGCTATCTTACCTACACAAATCCTTGTCACATACAATCATTTGTCTTACCTTTCCTCTCCACAAACACTGCTACCTGAAGCATGAGTGTTCTCAAATGTCACCTGATTCATACTGTCTAAAAGAGAATATTTCTTTTCTTTTTTTTTTTTTTTGGAATCTGACTTTATCTTTTATTTATTTTTTATTGTCAAGTATAGAGTTTTAATTTCGATGATTCATTAGTTGCATAAAAGAGAATATTTCAAACATATCAAGGCATAGAAAGAATAATATGAGGGGTGCCTGGGTGGCCCAGAGAGTTAAGCCTCTGCCTTTGGCTCAGGTCATGATCTCAGGGTCCTGGGATCGAGCCCCACACCGGGCTTTCTGCTCAGCGGGGAGCCTGCTTCCCCACCCCCCTCTCTGCCTGCTTGTGATCTCTGTCTGTCAAATAAATAAATAAAATCTTAAAAAAAATAATATGACAAATTCCTGAATCCACCCCATCAGGTTTAACTTAATATTTTGTCCTATTTGCTTCAAATTTACTTTTTTAATCAAAAAAGAAAGTGTTACGATATCTTCCAGTTTCGTTCCTCTCTCCTCCTGCTTAGAGGTAAGCACTGACCTGATTTTGGTGTTTATCATGCCCATAAATATTTTTATATCCTGTTTCAAACTTATGTTCCCAAACAATATATAGTAGTTTCTCATGTTTGTAAATGCAATTTGAATGTTATTTCAGTGAAATCATCTTTTTCTCTGTGTATTCTGCTTGGTTTAACATTTAAAAAATCTTTTTATTTTAGAATAATTTTAGGTTTATAGCAAGTTTGAAGATACTACAGAGAATTCTTGCAGGGCCCTTGCCCAGTTTCTCCTATTGTTACCAACTTACATTGCCATGGTACATTTGTTAAAAGTAAGAAACCAGAATCATTGTATTACTACTAACTAGACTACAGATTTTACTCAGTTTCATTAGTTTTTATGTCCTTATTCTCTTTTAAGTTAAAGCTTATTGCATTTAACCTCATTTTTTTTGTAAATAACATTCTTTATTGAGATGTAATTGACATACCATATAACTCACCATTTTAATTGGTGATTGCTAGTATACTCACAATTAATTTTAGAACATTTCACTACAATAAAAAGAAACCCTGCTTCTATCAACAATTGTATCCCATTTCCCCTGACAGTCCTGGAGAACCACTAACCACTCTCTGTCTCTACAGATTTGCCTGGTCTGGACTTTTCATATAAATGGAATCATACGACTTGTGGTCCTTTGGGACCACATTTTCTTTCTTTATCTGTTGAAGGACATTTAGGTTGTTACCATATATTTGCTACTATGAATAACACTGCCAGGAACATGGGAAGGCAGATACTGAGATATTGATTTCATTTCCTTTGGATATATAGCCAGAAGTGGGCTTGCTGTGTACTGTGTGAGGTAGTTCTATTTTTAATTTTTTGAGGAAACTTCATACTATTTTCCATAATAGTATGGAAAGTAAGTACTAACTTACTTTCCCACCAGCAGAGTACAAGAGCTCCCTTTTCTCCACATCTCCGCTGGGATTTGTTATCCTTTGTCTTGTTTTTGTTTTTTTCCCCTTTGTCTTATTGATAATAGCCATCCTAATAGGTGTGAGATGATATCATTATTGTGGTTGTTTTTTTCCATTAGGTATCAAGATATATTCTTTTTTTTTTTTTTTTTTTTTTTTTTATATTTTATTTTATTTTTAGCCCCGGGGGTACAGGTCTGTGAATTGCCAGGTTTACACACTTCACAATACTCACCATAGTGCATACTCTCCCCAATGTCCATAACCCCACACCCCTCTCCCTACCCGCCCCCCCGTCCCGTCAACCCTCAGTTTGTTTTGTGAGTTTAAGAGTCTCTTATGGTTTGTCGCCCTCCCGATCCCATCTCATTACTGTGGTTTTGATAAGCATTTCCCAGATGAGGAGAGATACTAAACATATTTTCATATACCATTTGAATTTATTCTTTTAAGATGTATCTATTTAGGTCTTTCCCCCCTTTTTCAAACAGGTTATTTATATTTTTGGTATTGAAATACATGAGTTCCTTATATATTTTAGATATCAACCCTTCACTGGATATATGATTTGCAAGTATTTTCTCCCATTCAGTAGGTTGTGCTTTCACTTTGTTGTTTCCTTTGCTGTGCCGAAGCTTTTAGGTTTGATTCAGTCTTGTTTGTCTATTTTTGCTTTTCCTTTGTAGGCTCTACACCCACCATGGGCTTAACTCACAACCCCTAGATAAGAAGCTGCGTGCTCTAATGATTGAGCCAGCTAGGCGCCCCTGTTGCTTATGCTTTTGATGTTATATCCAAAAAACTATTGCCAAGGCCAATGTCAAGAAGATTTTCTCCCATTTTTTCTAAGAGTTTTATAGTTTCAAGTTTACATCCTTATTCTGAGTTGATTTTTAAATCTGGTATGAGTTAAGGGTCTAATTTCATTCTTTTGCACGTACATTTCTAGTTTTCCCAGCACCATTTGGTGAAGAGACTATCCTTTCCCTATTGTGTGTTCTTGGCACCTTGTCAAACATCAGTTGACAGCAAATGCATGAATTTATTTCTGGGTTTTCTATTCTGTTCCATTGGTCTGTATTTTTATCTTTATGCCAGCACCATACTCTTTTCAATTACTGAAGTTTTGTAATATAATTTGAAATCAGAAATTGTGATGCTTCTACCTTTGTTGCTCTCGTTCAAGATTACTTTCACAATTTGGGGTCTTTTGTAGTTCCACATGAATTTTAGGATTGTTTTTCTATTTCTGTAAAAAACATCTTTAGGATTTTGATAGGGATTGCATTGAATCTGCAGATATGGAAATTTTAACAATATTAATTCTTCTAGTCCATAAATATAGGATGTCTTTCCATTTATTTGTGGCTTTTATTTTTTTTTTATTTTTTTTAGAGATTTTTTTTTTTTAATTTATTTGTCAGAGAGAGAGAGAGAGAGCGTGAACACAGGCAGACAGAATGGCAGGCAGAGGCAGAAGCAGACTCCCTGCTGAGCAAGGAGCCCGATGTGGGACTCGATCCCAGGATGCTGGGATCATGACGTGAGCCGAAGGCAGCTGCTTAACCAACTGAGCCACCCAGGCGTCCCTCTTTGTGACTTTTAAACTTTTCTTCATCAATATTTTATGACTTTCAGTATACAAGTCTTTCACCTCTTTGGTTAAGTTAATTCCTAAGTATTTTATTATTTTTGTTGCAAGTGTGAGATCGTTTTCTTAATTTCTCTTTCAGATAGTTTGTTGTTAGTGTATAGTGACATTACTGATTTTTTTTTTTTAAAGAGAGAGAGAGAGAGGATGCATGTGTTAGGGTTGAGGGGTAGAGGGAGAGGGGAAGAGAATCCCAAGCAGGTTCTACACCCTGCATGAGCCCAGTGTGGGCCTTGATCTCATGACTCTGCGATCATGACCTGAGCTGAAATTAAGAGTCAGTCGCCTATCAACTGAGCCACCCACATGCCTGACATTACTGATTTTTATATGTCAAGTTTGTGTCCTGCAACTTTACTGAATTTATTAATTCTAACAAGTTTTCTATATATACGAACATGTCATCTGCAAACAGATAACTTTACTTCTTCTTTTGGTATTTTTTATTACTTTTACTTGCCTGAATGGTCTGGGGGGCACTTCTAGTACTATGTTGAATAGCAGTAGTGATAGTAGACATTCTTGTCTTGTTCCAGATCTTAGAGAAAAAGCTTTCAGTTTCTCCCCATTGATTATGGTGTTAGCTGTGGGTTTTTCATAGATGGCCTTTATTTTGTTGAGGTATATTCCTTCTATACCTATTTTTGTTAAGAGTTTTCATCATGTAAAAATGTTAGTTTTTATCAAATCCTCTTTCTGCATCTGTTGAGATGATGATGTGTTTTTTTCCCTTTTATTCTATTAATGTGATATATCACATTGATTGATTCTCATATTTTGAACCATACTTGTGTCATAGTTCACTTGGTCATGGTGTATGATCATTTTATAGTGCTGTTGAAATTAGTTTGCAGTATTTTATTCAGGATTTTTTTGTCTATGTGTATCAGGGGTATTACTTATAGCTTTCATTTCTTGTGTTTTTGTCTGGCTTTGGAATCAGGGTGATGCTGGCCTTGTAAAATGAGTTTGGAAATGCTCCCTTTTCAATGTTTTGGAAGAGTTTAGAAAGGTTGGTTTTAGTTCTTCTTTGAATGTTGGTAGAATTCACATGTGAAGCCATGTGTCCCTGGGCTTTTCTTTGTTGAAAGGTGTTTGATTACTGACTCAATCTCCTTGTTTGATATTGGTCTGTTCTATTTCTTCTTGAGTTATTCTTGGTAGGTTGTACATTTCTGGAAATTTATCCATTTTTTCTCTAGGTTATCCAATTTGTTAGTATAAAATTATTCATAATAGTCACCTATAATCTTTTTAAAAATCTGTGTTATTCATCATAATGTTTTCTCTTTCATTTTTAAATTTTGAGTTTTCTCCCTTTCTTTTTCTTTCTTTCTAGCTAAGGGTTTGCTGATTTTGTTTATCTTAGTTTTGTTGATTTTAATTTTTTTTCTATTTTCTATTTCTTCTCTAATCTTTATTATTTCTCTTCTGCTAATTCTGGGTTTACTTTGTTCTTGTTTTTCTAATTCCTTGAGTTATAAGTTAGGTTGTTTATTTGAGATATCCTTTCTTTTTCAAGATAGGCATTTATTGCTATAAAATTCCCCTTAATACTGCTTTTGCTGCATCCCATAAGTTTTGGTAAGTTGTGTTTTTGTTTTTGTTTGTCTCAGGTACTTTAAAAATTCCCTTTTGATTTCGTCTTTTACCAAGTGGTTGTTCAAAGGTGTGTTGTTTAGTTTCCATGTATTTACGAATTTTCCCGTTTTCTGTTATTGAGTTCTAGTTTCTTTTCACCGTGGTCTAAGAAGACACTTGGTATGAATGCAGTCTTCTTAAATTTATTTATAACTTGTTTTGTGGCCTAACATATGATTTATCCTGGAGAATGTTCTGTGTGTGCTTGAAAAGAATGTGTATTCTGTTACTGTTCAGCCTGGATGTTCTTTCTGTTATTGACAGGAGAGTATTGGTCTCCTACTATTATATCGCTACTGTCAATTCTCTCTTCATATCTGTCAATGTTTGTTTTATATATTTAGCTGCTCTGAGATTGAATGCATATATACTTAATAATTGTTATATCTTCTTCTTGAATTGACCTTCTTATCATTATATAATAACCTTTGTCTCTAGTTAAAGTTTTTTACTTAAAGTCTATTTTGTCTGTTATAAGTATAAATACCCCTGATCTTTTGGTTAAAATTTGTATAAAGTATTTTTTGCTATAGCTTCCTTTTCAGCTCATTCATGTCTTTTTTTTTTTTTTTTAAGACATTATTTATTTGACAGAGAGAGTGATCACAAGTAGGCAGAGAGGCAGGCAGAGAGGAGGAAGCAGGCTCCCTGATGAGCAGAGAGCCCGATGCAAGGCTGGATCCCAGGACCCTGAGATCATGACCTGAGCCAGAGGCAGAGGCCATGAGCCATGCAGGTGCCCCCTCATTCATGTCTTTAAGTCTAAAGTATGTTTCTTGTAGACTGTATAATATTGGATCTGGTTTGTTTATTTTTTAGACCTGTTTAGCCATTCCATGCCTCTTAAGCTATGCTTTTTTTTTTTTTTTTAAAGATTTTATTTATTTATCAGAGAGAGAGAGAGGGAGATAGCGAGCACAGGCAGACAGAATGGCAGGCAGAGGCAGAGGCAGAGGGAGAAGCAGGCTCCCTGCCAAGCAAGGAGCCCGATGTGGGACTCGATCCCAGGACGCTGGGATCATGACCTGAGCCGAAGGCAGCTGCTTAACCAACTAAGCCAACCAGGCATCCCAAGCTATGCTTTTGATTAGAGTGTTCAATCTCTTTACATTTAAAGTACTTATTAATAGGTAAGGACTTCCTATTGCCATTTTGTTAGTTGTTTTGTTGTTTTGCAGTTCATTTGTTCCTCTCTTCTTCTCTTGATGTCTTCTTTTATTATTTGCTATTTTATTTTCTTTGTTTTTGGTAGTGATTTGGCTTGATAATTTTCTTTTTATCTTTTGTGTACTTACTAAAAGTTTTCCCCTTGTGGTTTTCATGAGGCTCATATACATCTTCCTATATTTATGACTGTCTATTTTAGTTTGGTAACAACTTAAGTTCAATTGCGTACAAAAACTCTATAGTTTTTACCCCTTCCCACACACTTGGTGTTATTGAAGTCTGAGTTTACTTCTTTTTATAATGTTAGTCCATTATTGAATTTTTGTGGCTATAAGTTATTCTTAATACTTTTGTTTTAAATTTTTAGGGTTATGGGTAATCTCTGTGTTAGAGTGTTATCTTATTCTGTATTTGGCTATATATTTATCTTTATGTATATGGTTTATACATTCATCTGCTTTCATGTTGCTCTTCAGTGTGCTTTGGACTCCATTTGAAGAAATCCCTAGCTGGTTGTTGGTAGCAAAAGCTATGGTGTGTTTGTGGTGGCTGGGAGGCTCTCCTCAGCAGTGCCTCTAGATCCAGTGGTGAGTGTGCCTGGGTAGGTAGGGGCCGTGTGGGTGGTGGCCGTGCTGGGGGCTGGAGGTATATGGTGTGCTGTGGTGGGCCCCAGCAGTGGAGGCTAAGGATGGCCATGGGTAGGTGTGTACATGATTGTAGAGTCTGGAAGTGATCATTTCTGTGGCAGCAGAGGTCAGGGCTGGTTGTGGACACCCACACAATGGCTGCAATGGATCCCAGGGCCAGAGTTGTGGGCTGGTGTGGCTTTTATGGGGCATGGGACGGGTGGTGACTTGGGCAGGTGTAGTTCACAAAGATGAATCTCTCAGTGGTGAAAGCATAGGAGGGTCCATAGTGACTGTAGTGGGTTTCTTCACTGATAAAAACTAGTGGAATCCTCTGTGGAGCAGGCTGTTCGTGTCCATGTTGGTAAACACTGTGGTATCCTCCGTGCTAGAAGCTGTGGAGGATCTGTGGCAGCTGTAAGAGCTGTTGAGTTTCTCAGTGGTGAAGGCTGCTGGGTTTTTTGCAGGGTAGGGCACTAGAGACCATGGTGGCAACCTCTTCAGAAGGTGTGGCTTTCCCTGTGTGGCTATCCTTTAGAAATGGAGAGATGGACTCTCTCAGACAAATAAAAGTTGAGAGTTTATCACCACTAGACCTGCCTTACAAGAAATGCTAAAAGGAGTTTAAGTTGAAAAAAAAATCACTAATTAGTAACATAAAAATATATGCAAGTGTAAAACTTACTGGGAAAGGTAAGTATATAGTCAATTCCAGAATAATCTAATATCGTAATGGTGGTGCATAAATCACTTTTAACTTTTTTTAAACATAAATCGCTTTTAACTGTAGTATAAAAGTTGAAAAGCAGAAATATTGAAAGTTATAGGGATCCCTATACTTATAAGGATATGTGGCTGGCTCAGTCAGTACAGCATGGGAATGGATCTCAGGGTCGTACGTTCAAGCCCCATGTTGTGTGCAGAGCTTTTTTAAAAAAACATGTATAGCTACAATAATTGTTAATGGATACAGAGTATAAAAAGATGTAAATTGTTGGGTCAATAGCAGAAAATGGAGGGAGCAGGAGTGGGGAAAAAGTGTAGAATTTTTTTTTTTTAGTGTAGAATTTTTGTATGCAATGAAGTTATCAGCTTAAAGTAGAGTGTTATGATGGAATACGATGCAGCCATCAAAATAAATGAAATCTTGCCATTTGCGATGACGTGGATGGAACTAGAGGGTATTATGCTTAGTGAAATAAGTCAATCGGAGAAAGACAACTATCATTTGATCTCCCTGATATGAGGAAGTGGAGATGCAACATGGGGGGTTTGAGGGGTAGGAAAAGAATAAATGAAACAAGATGGGATGGGGAGGGAGACAAACCATAAGAGACTTTTAATGTCACAGGACAAACTGAGGGTTGCTGGGGGGCAGGGGGGGTGGGTCAGGAGAGGGGCTGGGGTTATGGACTCTGGGGAGGATATGTGCTATGGTGAGTGGTGTAAAGTGTGTAAACCTGGCGATTCAAAGACCTGTACCCCTGGGGCTAATAATACATTATATGTTTATATAAAAAAAATAGGGTGTTATGTTTTAGGTAAGTCTCATGGTAATCATAAGGAAAAGACCTTTAGAAGATACCCAAAATAGAAAGAGAAAGGAATCAGAGTATATCAGTACCAAAAAAAACAAAAACAAAAACAAAAACAAAAAAAACCCCACATCAAATCCCAAAGGAAACAGCAAGAGAGGGAGAAAGGAACAAAGGAATTACAAAACAGTCAGAAAGCAATGAACAAAATGGGAAGGGTAAGTTCTTACCTATCAGTAATTACTTTAAATGTAAATGGATTAAATCCTTCAAGTGAAAAATATAGAGTGACTGAATGGATAACAAAAGCAAGACACAACAATATGTACAAGAGACTCATTTTAGCTTTAAGGTACAATAACCTGTAAACAACCTAAGTATCTATTAACAGCTGAATAGATAACACACACACACACACACACACACACACACACACACACATTATTTAGCCCTATAAAAGAAGATTTTGGCATTGGTGACAACATGCATAAACCTAGAGTGCATTATGCTTAATAAGCCAGACACAAAAAGGTAAATGATGTAAGTTCACTTATATGTGGAATCTAAAATGGTCACACCTGTAAAAGCAGAATGGTAATTGCAAGGGGTGGATAATTAGAGCAAATAGGGAGATACTGTTAAAGGATACAAAGTCTTAGTTATGTGGGATGAGTGAGTTTTGGAGACATAATGTACAGCATAGTGACTAGAGTTAATAATATTGTATAGGTGAAATCTGCAAAGAGAGAACTTAAGTATTCTCACTGCAAAAACAAACCAACCCCTCTCCAAACAAGCTATGTAGGATGATAGATATATTAACTAGCTTGATTGTTGCAATCATTTCACAATAGATACATATATCAATGCATCAGGTAAATCTTAAATATATATACTTTTTATTTGTCAAGTGTATCTCAGTAAAGACAGGAAAAACAGATCTCGTAATTCTAGAGCTATTTACTTTGTAAAGTGCTTTGAGATCTAAAATTGAAAGTGGTTACAGTGCACAAAATATCATTACAATGATTTAGTGTCCTCTTATTGAAAGTTATTTTATGGTCAAGGTTATATAATTTATTATTGTAAGGTGAAGGAGAGCTCCTGCATGCCAAAATGAAAATATACAGTAGATGCAGTGATATATCTATTACACATATTTTAACAGGGAGCCTCCTGCTTGCATTTATCACCTTTGCTATGTGAGGGTGAGTTATGAGACCTCACAAAAAAAGGTGTATCTCTCTTTATGCACTCATAATTTAGAAATAGTGGCTGAATAGATTTTGGAGAAGCTCTCTCTCTCAAAGAAAAAAAATGAGCACCACAGGACTCAGATCTGCTCCGGGATTTTGAATGACTAGAGCAATTTCTCTACTGAGAGGTGTATTGAAATGAGCTAATGAGAAAGTACATACAAAGAAAAAAATTTCTAACTTTTGCCTTTTTTTCGCTGTGGTCCAGTGTTGTAAGCTGAAGGTGCCCAAACTAACGTGAATATTTTGAGGTATCATGTTGCTTAAATAGGAAGGTCATTTTTAATTTTGGTGTAGATGCATTCATTATTCCCATTTTATAAGTTGAAACACAGAGCTGGAGAGAGATTCATCTGATGGCTGATGGAGAAATTGCTCTAGTTTTTGTCCCCTCAGCACTAATTTTTGAAAATGATCATCATGGCAGCTCATGGAGTATAATCATATAAATAAATAGCATAGAGCCTGGCACATGGTGACCAGGATGCTGCTGTGTCAAACGCTGCTGAGGTCTTTACTTGGGTTACTGCATTAGACCATCACCTTAGCCACAGGCTGTAGTAGCTCCTATTTTAGAGATCCAGAATCCAAGCACAAAGAGGTTACTTTAGTCAGTGATGGGTCAGGATGCGAACCCATGTCCACTAGATTTTGAAGTCTGAGTCATTAACTGCTGACTCTCTAGTGCTCTCCGTGCAGTAAACATTAGCCATGTGTGAGCAGTTAGCACTTGAAATGTGGCGAGTCAGAGTCACAGTACAGAATTTGCTGTGAGTGTAAAATACGCACCACATTTTGAACACTTGGTACCAAAAAAGAATGTAAAATACTTCATTAATATTTTAAAAATACTGCATGTTGAACTGATAATATTTTAGATATTTTGAGTTAAATAAAATATAATGCCAAAATTCATTAAATTTATTTCTTTAAACATGTTTCAATATGACTACTAGAGAATGAAAATTGTGTATGTAGTGTGGGTTGTGTTGCTCTTGGGTAGCACTGCTAGATCCTGCTGTAACTGTCCCCTTGCACTTCTTACAACAGTTGTCTGCCCACAGTAAGCCTTCCACATGTTCTGACTCACCCATGATTTACGTAAGCGTGGTTAGAAGCCAGAGAAAAGGAAAAATAACATAAATTGCCAAGTGATTCTTTTTGAAATGAGAGGAACACAGCTTAAAAAGCTCAGCAGATGGACGATGAAGTGATAATTCCCAGGGTTCAAGCCTCTGTCAGTCCTCCCGTTTGCCTCCTTCCAGAGACACGCCCTGGGAGCACTTAAAATGACGGGGACTGGGCAAGGCCCTAGAAATTACAGAGACGAATAAGAACCAGCAAACAAGGATTTTACTCCCTAATAGGGAAAATTGATCTATATTAATTTGCTAGGGTTGCAGTAACAAGGTAGCACAGACTGAATGGCTTAAACAACCAAATTTTTTTTTCTCATGGTTCTGGAGGTTGGCAATCCAAGATCAAGGTATTGGCAGTATTGGTTTCTTCTGAGGCTTCTTTCCTTGGTTTGGAGATGGCCATCTTCTCCTTGTGCCTTCACATTTGTCTTCCCTTTGTGTGTGTCTATGTCCAAATTAAGAAAAAAAATTAAGGTATGTAGGGAAGTCTGAAGAGAAAAACGTGCTTAAATAGTTAACTGAAAAAAGGAAAGACATGTGATTGTCCTTGTACATTGAGTTGAAGTTTCATTCCATGGGTTACAGAGGGGAAACATATGGCTTGGAGTTGGAAGGATAAATTGGAGATTTACAGGAAGGCAAAGTTAAAGGGAGACATTCATGGCAGAGAAAAGATCAACTGCAAAATTTAAAGGAATCTGGTCTGTTAGAGAAGTGCCTGCTGGTGTGGGCCATAGAGTTTATTTGGGAGATAGAAAGGGATAAAGCTGGAAAGGTAGAGCAATCCAGACCAGGAGTTTCTGTGCTGTGCTGAGGAATATGGACTTTATCTGGCAGGCAATGGAAGGATTTAGTGATAGGAGCTGGGTTTCTCTAACTGCAGTGTGGGTGAGAAGGGGGAGAAGTGCTGGAAGGGGATGCAGCCACTGTCATAGGACACCACCTGTCTTGCGTAGGACCAACACACCTTGGAGAGTTCCTACCTATCTTGGGTAGTCATCTTTCTATTGGGATCTGTGAGATGGTTGGGGTTGTGGCAAATCATCCAATAGGCTGTTGAAAAAATAGAATTTCCCTTTTATTTATTTATAACCTAAAAAGCAAATAAAACAGTTACTGGTACTTTGCTATGGAGTGATACTAGACCTTCATTTCACTTGGTCCATGTAGTATGTGGCCACATGCTTTATGGGACCCAAAGAATCCTGAAAGGTAGATGGAGTTTCCATCAGGTGGAGGTGCTGTTGATAGGGACTGCACCCCTTTGTGTGTTTCTAGTGTATTTTTCTGTAGATTTGCTTGATTAAATGGACTTATAGATTATTTTAAAAAATCATGTCTCATTCACAAAATAGATGAATGCCTTTGGAATTCTGAAATGGAACTATGGGTTTAAGGTGGCACTAAGAATGCAGACATCAAGCAAACTATGGGCAGATGGTGGGCCCAACAGTTCTGCTTCTATGTAGAAGCAAGTTTTTGTGAAACACATATGAGGTAAAAATAGTGATAATATAATCATTCAATAAGAGCTTGGATTCAATTCCAAAAAATTGAAATCAAGAGAAGATCACTTAAAATATAAATTTATATCACTGTTGCTAATGTCCAACCTTACCCTACTTGTATATATACTCAATAATACATTTAATAGGAATTTTATTTACATCTTTATTGTGTGTTTTAAAACAACATGTTTTGGTAGTGTTTTTTATAATAAACATTAGAACTATGGCTCATGTACATGATTCATAAGTAAGTGAGTACAGCTGGCCCTTGAAAAACATGGAGGTTAATAGTGCTGAACCTCCACACAGTCAAAAATCCATGTATAACTTTGACTCCCCTGAAACTTAACTCCTAGTAACCTACTGTTGACTAGAAGCCTTACCAACAACATAAATAGTCAGTGAACACATATTTTGTAGGTTGTGTGTGTTATGCACTGTATTCTTACAATAAACTAAGCTTAGGGAAAAGAAAATCTTATTAAGAAAGTCATAAGGGAGAGAAAATACATTTATACTGTATTGTATTTATTTTAAAAATCCACATATAAGTGAGCTGTGCAATTCAAACTCATGTTGTTCAAGGGTCACCTATATATACAGAGAATCCATGTTCAAAATTTTTGCTGAATGGGCTTTCAATTACAAAATTTTGGATTCTACTGCTTTAGGTAATGAGAACTTGAAATAAATGCACGGATTGCCTTTAGCTTCCTGATTACTCTCTGTTTGTCCATGCTTTGTTAATAATCGTGTGATAATTATTTGTCCAATCTAGTCTCTGGACAACCTAGTGTACCCAGTGTGGCCTGAAAGTAGAGGCATTGGAAATGCTTTCCATAACCTCCTCCTCTCTAAGGAGTATCCCCAGTGGTTTCCTTGGCTTGAGGCGGTGTGGGAAGTATCTTCACAGCAACTGATGATGTAGCCTCTGAACACTCCAGGCACAGGCAGTGTGGCTGCATCTCAGACTAGACCTGGACAGTTGGTGAGCTCCTGGATGCAGCTAAATGATGCTCCTTTCCACTACAGACATCAACTCACCTGATAAGTGTCCCTGTTCTAAGTGGCCAGTCAGGTCTGGGCTCAGCCAGGCTTCCAGGCACTCAGAGAGTATCCCTTCCAGCACGTTTTCTCCCTATCTGCCAACTCTGATTTTCCAGAGGAGACATCTACTAACAAGGGCAAAGTTTCTAAGCTTTGCCCCAGAGTCTTTTCTATTGGGCCCCTCCCTACTCTCTTTGGTTCTAGCCTAAATCTTCTTTATTCTTCCAATATGCAAAAGCCCTCTTCCCTTCTTTTCTATCATTTTATTCTTGATGAAGTATAGAGCAGCATAACTGCTCAAGAGACAGTGCCCCAAGTCATCAGCAACTCAAAACTCATTTCCTCTTTCTCAAATGTAATAAGAAAGGTTCAGTTTTTGGAACCATGGTGCCAGCGTTTACATGGGGAATTGGTTGTGGAGGGACAAAAGATACTTTCATTCTTTCCTTTGGAATTAACACCAAATCCCAGCCCCCGGCTGGAGCAAATGGCTTTTTCTAATATGGAAAGAAACTATGAAAGAATAAAATAAGATACATTTTATAGGAAAAACACAATTTAAAAACTCAATATGCTTTTAATTTGGCCCCTAGCAGATAGTCCTTTCAAATGACTCTAGCCTCTGCTGGTATCCTCCTGTTCTGCTTTTGTTTGCTGTGGTGTTATGTGCTACACACTCACCAAAACATGGCCGGGATATTGAGTTCTCCTTGGTCCTTTTCTGTTCCAGGTGGACAAGGATCTATCTTGGTGCTCAGGCTGCTGGGTCTGTTCTGAGCTCCAGTCTACCTAGCAGCAATCTGAATTAGTTAGGACTCTTGGTTGTAAGTGACAGAAACCAAATTTAACTGTGTTAAGTCCAGTGGGGACTTTATTGGCTCATCTGACTGGAAAGTCCGAGTGGAGCCAGATTCCCATGCAACCGGACATTGAGGAGCATCAAGATTTGACTCTCCTTCAATTTTTCCTGGTTTCTTTCTCATAAACCTTTTCTTTTGGAGCAGCCCCAACCGCAGAGGAAGAAAGACCTTTCCTCTCCTTCTGGAATCTACATATCAGATCTCTTGGAGCTGATTAGATTGGCTTTTCTGTGGTCCCTACCATTCCAGAACCCATCACTGTGGCCAGGGGAATGGGAAGCTCTGACTGACCACATTTCGTGATATGCCTTCCCTGTAGCTAAAGGCAGTTGTGCCGGTCCTGTCCAATCACCAGAATGGGTTTCCCATAAGAAAGAGAGGTTCTGTAATTAGAGAAAGGGATAATGGCTAGGCCAAAGCAAGAACTACCTGCCTGGGTTCAACATAACCAACTGCTTATTTTAGGAAAGTCCTTTTACTTCTCAGAGGCTCATATTTTCTTCGACTAAGCACTGAAATGATAACACCAGCTCTGTCTCCCTGACTGTCTTTTTGTAAGGGTACAATCAGGTGAAATATATGACAACGTTTTGGAAGCCATATTCTACTCTGTGTTTCATAGTACTTTAGTGTAACTCACTAGATAGCTTCAGCAAATGTTTTCTTGTTGAATGGTTGAATGCAGAAGCACTTCTTTCTCAATTAGCTCCCAAACCCTGGGCTGGTATCCAAATAGTAATTTTCCCTGGATTTAGGCTGAGAGTGGTTATTCACAAGTCATTCTCAGATAGTAATTCCAAAGTGATATTTAAATTATTTAAATTATTTACCCCCACAGTCCCAAGGAAAAAAACCCCACCGGGTTTTTGCTCAGAAAAGGAACATGAAATCCATAATCATGGGGCCAATATGCTCTATAGACCTTTCCTGATTAAAAATGTGACTGTATTTGGGAGTCCGTGTCAGATGATGGGGAGCTGTGCCCTGCTGGAGGCCGGACAGCTCCAATCACACAATGCGCAAAACCAGTCCGCTCTTGGGCAGAAGGAGCTAACTCAATATTCACCTTACGTTCTTCGGCGGTTCTTGTGTGTCACTAAAAGCCACGTGTCTTTAAAAGGCATCATGAGGACTGAGTTCCGGATTAAGTTGTCTTTCGGCCTTCATTACCAGCCTCAGAGGCCTCAGGATCTTTTCCGCGGATGGGGCGCCCGGGGCGCCGGGGGCGCAGCTTCTCTTGCCAGCCGGGCTTCCGGTTGCACAGGGCTCGCGTTTATCCTCTTCTGCTCTGCTTTCATCACACTCCTCCCTGTTCACGAACTCACAGTGGCTTGAAACACCTTAATCTAGTGTTTGATGAATTCCAGTGTTCGCTTCAGTTCACTTTTCCAATATTGTCTTTCATTTTTCTTCCCTATGAGCCCTCAAATCCGGAGGAGGCTGGTCTCTTCTCCCAGCGGCAGATGCTCGGCGTCCTTTCCTGGACCTTCGCTCCTACCCGTTCCCCCCGCTGGAGGGGAGTATCCTTCTCCTTCCCCCAGATGCGCTCCGGGCATCTTCAGCTCCTCTGTATTCTTAAGGACCTTCAGATTGTGCCTATTCTTGTAGCCATCCCTAATAGCTACAACTTACCGAGTTTCTCTATTCTCTGGGCTCTCATCATACCTTATTACACCTACTGTCTGCTACTCCAACTGCTCGTCTGTTTATCCACGTGTCTATTCAATTAACAGGATTTGTTGGGGGGGGGGTGGGATAATTGGGCGATCGTCTTTAAGAGCAGGTGGTGATGTGATGAGCACTGGGTGTTACATGCAGCTGATAAATTATTGAACACTACATCTGAAACTAATGATGTACTGCATGTTGGCTAATTGAATTTAAATAAAAAGAATAAAAGGAAGGTTTCTCAACTTCAAAATCCTTAGAGATTACTTGGCTTAATTCCTCAGAACTAGCTCAAATGGTTTTGAAAGAGTCATTATTTCTTTCATGCAGTGAACATATGATGCTTTTACTTAGGAAGAGGAAGAAGAAAATGTTTACAGTCTCACTTTGTACTTTAAAAAAAATTTCTATGACATTAGCTCTTGATTCAGAAATTATAAATAAGGCTGTTTTGTCATCCAGTGTTACTGGAAAAAAAAATAAAAGGACTTGCTGAGTCATTTTATTTAATAAATGAATGGATCTATTTTAAAGATTTTATTTATCTATTTATTTAGAGAGTGCGAGCTGGGGAGGGGCAGAGGGAGAGAAGGAGAATCCCAAGAAGGCTCCTTGCCCAGCGCGGAGCCCAGCATGGGGCTCCATCCCACAACCCCGAGATCATGACCTGAGCTGAAATGGAGAGTCGGACGTTTAACCGACTAAGCCACCCATGCATCTTGTCTTACACTCATTTTCCCCCAAAGCAGCCTATTTATTCAACAAATACCAGCTTTTTAAAGTCCGAACTCTTCCTGTTAAAAGTTAGGGTAATCCAGTTTGATATAGCATGAAAGCAAAAAGAGAAAGGAAAGGTGTGTTTGTGTGTGTGTGTGAATCACTGGTGGGATTTAGGACCTTAAACTATATTGTCAGACTGCCTTTTTCTCTCCTTGCCATCTATGTCTTTCTGGTAGAACAATGGTTACTTAAAGCTACAGTCTCACATCTTCCAAACTTAGCAGACTTTTCAGGAATAGGTACGTGTGTATGTGTGCACACATGTCCACATACACATGGATGTCTAGTCACATCTATAAACAAATTTAGGGAAGGGCCCGATTGGACTATTCATTCCTGACCATTTGCTTTTGCTGTGGGTGTGAGATGCGATAATGGGTGGGGCCAGGGTCACATGCCCTACTTTGTGACTCTGTGTTGTCTTGAGCTAGGGCACTGGTATCTGACAGCCTCAGTATGACCAGTGGAGACGCAGTGGGCAATTCTCCCTGCAAAATGGAGATGGTGGACAGACAAAAATCTCAGAAGTCCCCCATATTTGTCAGCCAGAATTCTGCATGTGGTAGATGCTTGATAAATGTTTCTTTATTGAATATTTGCTTTTTAACTTCAAAGTTACCTTTTAATTAGAGGGAGATCCACCCATACTTAAAACTAATTCAACTCCAGGATTACTGGACATTACGGTTAAAACTTCTTGAAGTTCTTCTAAGTAATATCTTTCTTTTGGTTTTGATTTTCCCCCTGGGGTATCATACCAATAGTTTAATCCCACAACCACAAGATTGCCTTTTCAAGTGGGAAAGGCAGCTGTCTTGTACCCTTTCGAAACCTCCCACTTTGAGACTAAACACCCATTTCCAAGAACTGCTTCCATATAACATGGAAACCCTTTGCTGTTCTCTAGTTTTTCATGATCTGGCTGAAATGAGTCCCTTGGACCTAAGCTGAGCAAAATATTTTTGAGGCATATCACTCTGCTTCACCTCCCTCATTCTATACACTGTATATTGATTGATTTAGTCCAAGCTTTCATTAGAATGATTTTTTTTTTCCATTAGAATGATTTTATAACCATGTCATTGACTACATTGATGACACTGTAAGTGTTTGAAACAACCAATTAACAGAATCACCTGGAATTCTTTCTTTGGTCCTTTTGCTCTTGTGTATGGTTTCAGGTGCTCATGTAAGGGATCCAATCAGTCACATCTCTCCACCCCTCTGACTCTCTCAGTAACCCTTCCAGTGGCCCAGCAGCTACTGGAGGAGAAGGTGCAGCAGAAGCTTATGATCCAGGTTCCTTCAACGTCTAGGAATGGTGCCCCCGTTTTGGTCCTCTGGGGTCCACTTCGATTTAGTCCTCCTGCCCTTCGGAACCAGGAGATGGGAATTATTTTCTCACTCAGTTCATTTTGTGTGGAAGGAATCCTCATCCGGGCATGCTGAAGGCTGAACCAACTGTATTACTCTGCTCAGGCTTCCGTGACCAAGTGCCACAGACCAGGTGGCTTAAAGAGCAAACATTTATTTTCTCACAGTTCTGGATGTTAGCAGTCCAAGGGCAAGAGGTTGGCAGGGTTGGTTTCTTCCAAGGCCTCTCCTCTCAGCTTGCAGATGGCTGCCTTCTACCGGTCTATTCTGCACATGTCTGTGCCCACTCATATCGGATTCTGGCCTACCCTGGTGACCTTCTTTTGCCTTTCTGAAGTGTCTCTTTGCAAATACAATTGCATTTGGAGGTACCAGGGATTAGGACGTTAGCATATGAATTTTGGGAGGACACAATTCAGCCCATAATACCAACCAAGCAATGAAAGGTGTCTATGTGCTTGTGGGTACACATGCATAGCCGTGGTGGGGAATGGTGACAATCCCAGGGCAGGACTGCTGAGGTGCAAGCACTAGACATCTTAGTCGAAGCTCAGAGTTCAGATGAACAGCTAACCCAGGAGAGAGTAAGGAAATGCTGTTCATTACAATTCTAGGTATTTGGTTCTGTTCCCCATTCTTATTTCAAAAGAGATCAGGCCCCAGAATATCCAGCCATGAGTCAGGGAACCAATGACAGAGTCTGCACCTAAAAAGAAGCTTCTCGACACTCTGGGTCACCCCAAAGGATACATTAGTACTTATTCAATATTTTTTTAGTGATCAGGATGATGGACGAGCAAGTGAGCCTGTCGCGTGTGCCGGTGACACTTCGTGGACATCATTAAATAGCATGCAAATCATTAACCAAGAATGTAGACAGGGTGACTGGACTTAATCATTTTTATTCCCACCCCTGGGTAAACCTGGCAGCCTAAATGCCCTCACCCCTGCCATGAGGAACTGCTCTGAAATGCAAAGTTGGACTCAGCCAGCAAAGTAAAAGCAACAGTAACGGTCTCGTTTCTATCTTTTTGAGTAATGATATGCCAGTTTGCCAATAAATTGCATAGAGGTGAAGAAGAAAAATAAGTCTTTGACCTTTCTCACTTATAACCACACTTAGATATTTCTTCTTCTATTTTATGCCGGCCACAGAGCTTTGCATAGCGGAGATTTAATTTCCTCCTGCTGCAGGCATTCAAATGGATAGGATCTCCTCACTCCTTCCCCTCGTCCCCTGCAACCTGAAGCCTTCTATGTGGCTGTCATTCAGGCTTTGCCATTCATAGGCCCCCAGTGAGGGGCGTTGTAGGTGAGAGCCTTCCTTTCTGAGCAAACTTTTCCCACAGTGCAGAGCCAATAGGTGCCTGATGGGAAGAATTAGGGAGCATGTGGGATGTGGCAGTCACACCCTCTAGGTGATGAATATCTTTCATCCAGACAAATGTACTTATAATTTGTTAGTTTAATTACTGCAGCCTTGCAAAGTCTTGAGCCAGTAATTCCTTTCTCAAGAAATGACAGGCCTTAAATAATTCTGTGGGAAGACTGATTCTTCACTCTGGTTTTTGGACATTGCTCTGAAACATATTTTCAGAACTCAGCTGGGTGCCATTAACAACTCCCCGAGATGGTTCTGGTTGCATTGTAATCTATAAACCCCTCTTTGGAGTGGCTTCTTTATTTCTAACATTGAAGTGTAAATCTCCTTGGAATAATTACCTTCCCCAGCTCCTTTTAGGATGTGAGAAAGATTTCATCTTTTGCAAACAACCAGAAGCCTTTGTTCCCAAAGAAGAAAGTACGGGAGCCCTCCCCCAGCTCGACCCCAGTCTGAATCTGAAAGAAGGGTCTGGTAAGGACATGACACTTATTGGAAACACTGACTCCTCTTTATCTCTGCCTTGTTCCAAGGTTGGGCACGGGAAAGTTCAACGTTTGCCCTGGTTAAAAAAAAAAAAAAAATGTATGCTTTCCCTCCTACTTTCTAATTTCTGCTTATTTTCTCTGTTTTGCTAATGTCTTTCTTTCTGCGCAAGTAAGAGCTGGCTTAGCTGGCTTTCTGTCAATAGGAAATCTCTGCTAATTGGCATTTCTCTACTTTGCAAGCAGAAGGATAACTGATATTCATAATGCTGTTCCAGAGGCTCTGTAGGGTCCTGAAGGATCTCATGAATTCTCAAAAAATGATTGACTTCCGTGCGGAATAATTTTAGCGTCAGCTGTATTTTATGGTTTTCTGATTCACTGCAAATTGGACGTATGGGATATCACTTTCTATTTACTGAAGTATTTATTTATTTATCTATTTATTGAAGTACAGTGGAACCCTGTATCTTTTGGGAGAGATGGAATACAGGACTTTTTCAATTTGGAAGCTCTTGGTGTCCGGATAGGAGTCAGGTCCAATGTTTCTTTTATCTCTGGTGCACTTAGGAGGTGCTCAGCGCATGTTTATGGGATAAGTGACCAATGCAGACATGGGTAGTATAGGCCTGAACAAGAAATCACCCCCTAGGCAGGTTTGAAACGGAGCCTGATACTCTCGTTAAACCTGAAGGGTCAGATAGATGGGACTAGAATTCAGGAAAACACACAGCAAATGCAGATCAGAACAGATAAAAGATCGAAATCCAGGGATCTGAGGCATTGAGAACAATTCCACAAGGCAGAAATGCCAAGGTGGACCTTGAATCATGTAGCTTTTGCTGTGTGCAGGGGACCAAGGTGTCATTGCCTATCACCCACAGTCATGGGGGCCTAGGGATGCCAGTCCCCTGAGATCCTTAAGTGGATGTTGGTTACAGCAAGGCCAAGCAGCTGTTTCTTCTCTTTGTGATGGCTCTTGAGTGTAACAGCCAAAGTGATTATGTGTCATTTCCCTCTGGTGGTTGAGATGGCCGCATCCGTCCATTCATCCTTGCTGCTGTCTGTAGGGTTGCACACACACAGGCAAGACCTAACCTTAGTACCATCTGACTCAAGGCTAAACTCCTGGACTCTGTGGGAGAACAGCTAATCTCATGTATCATAAGAGGTGGATTCCATCCTCTAACTTTCATTAAGTAACTGACGTTTATTGTTCTCACTGGGTCAAAGCACCTGTGTAACAGAGGAAATGAGAAAGAGTTCGTTGTCCCTGTTTCACAGAAATAATTCTGTGTAACAACCTACCCCAACTCTTAGTGCCTTAAAGCGACAGTGCTTTATAATTTTTCATGAGTTTAGGGCTGACAGAAGTTCTTCCGCGGGTCTCCTCTGAGGTGTTTCATACGGCCGCATCCGGGTGGTGGCTTAGGCGCTGGAAGATGTGAGAAGGCTTCTCCCATTTGGTAGGTTGCCTCTTCGCTTTGTTGATGGGTTCCTTTGCTATGCAGAAGTTTTTTTTTTAAAAAAGATTTTGTTTATTTATCTGACAGAGAGAGAGTGAGTGCAAGCATAAGCAGGGGGAGCAGCAGAGGGAGAGGGAGAAACAGGCTCCTCACTGAGCAGGGAGCCCAATGCAGGCTCTGTCCCAGAACCCCGGGATCATGACCTGAGATGAAGATAGATGCTTAACTGATGGAGCCACCCAGGTGCCCCCCAGAACTTTTTTTTTTAAGATTTTATTTATTTGTTAGAGAGATAGCACAACCAAGGGGAGTGGCAGGCAAAGCAGGCAAAGCAGGCAGAGGGAGAAGCAGGCTCCCCGCCAAGCAAGAAGTCCAGTGTGGGACTTGATCCCAGGACGCTGGGACCATGACCTGAGCCAAAGGCAGACACTTAACTGACTGAGCCACGCAGGCGTCCCTATGCAGAGGCTTTTGAGTATGATGTAGTCCCATTTATTTATTTTGGCTTTTGTTGCTTTTGCTTCTGGTGTGAGATTATAAAATCATCCTCAAGACCTAGACCAAGGAAATTACTACCTATGTTCTCTTGTAGGAATTTTATGGTTTCAGGTCTTACGTTCTAATCTTGGCTCCATTACAACTTGATTTTTTTGTGTATCTTGTAAGATAGTGGTCAAGTTTGATTCTTTTTTGTGTGGCTCTCCAGTTTTCCCAATACCATTTATTGAAGAGGTGGTCCTTGCCCCACTGTATATTCTTGTATATTCTCTGTCATCAGTTAATTGGCCATATATGCATGGGTTCATTTCTGAGTTCTGTATTCTATTCCGTTGACCCTGGTTATCTGTTTTTATGTCAATACTATATAGTTTTTTTTTTTTTAAAGATTTATTTGTCTATTTTAGACAGAAAAAGTCCAAATGAGTGGGGGGAGGGGCAGAAGGAGAGGAGAGAGAATCCTCAAGTGGACTCCTCGCTGAGCACAGAGCCTGATGTGGGGCTAGATCCTGGGATGCTGAGATCATGACCTGAGCTGAAATCAAGAGTTGGCCACCCAACCAAGTGAGCCACCTAGGCACCCCCTCAATACCATATAGTTTTAATTACTGTGGCTTTGTAATATACTTTGGGACCAGGAAGTGTCATACCTCCAGCTTTGTTTTTCTTTCTTTTTTTAAAAATTTTTTCTTTCTTTCCTTTTTTTTTTTTTTTTAAGATTTTATTTATTTATTTGACAGACAGAGATCACAAGTAGGCAGAGAGGCAGGCAGAGAGAGAGGAAGAAGCAGGCTCCCTGACAAGCAGAGAGTCCGATGTGGGACTCGATCCTAGGACCCTGAGATCATGACCTGAGCCGAAGGCAGAGGCTTAACCCACTGAGTCATCCAGGTGCCCCTCCTGCTTTGTTTTCAAGATTACTTTGGCTATTTAGTTTTTTGTGGTTCCATACAAACTTTAGGATTATTTGTTCTATTTTTTTAATACCATTGGAATTTTGATAGGGATTGCCTTGAATCTGTAGATTGCTTTGAGTAGTATGAACATTTAATGATATTAATTCTTCCAACCCATGAGCACAGAAAATCTTTCCATGTATTTGTGTCTTCTCCAGTTTCTCTCATTAATGTCTTGTCGTTTTCAATATATAGGCTTTTCATTCCTTGGCTAAATTTATTCCTAGGTATTTTATTATTTTTGATGCAGTTGTAAATGGGATACAGAGAACAGGTTAGTGGTTGCCAGAGTGAGGTTTGGAGAAATAGGTGAAGAGGGTCAAAAGGTTAAAAAAGAAAAAAGAAGGGGGAGAAAGAAAGGCTCTTTTACATATCTGGGGTCTGGGTGCAGATTGTCAGCTAGAATACTCCTCTACATTGATAAGTTTCTATTCTCTCTCTCTCTCTCTCTCGTGTCTCATCTCCAGGGTCTTTCCATGTGATCTTTATTTCCAGCAGGAGAGCTTGGACTTCCTTACAGTATGGCTGTTAGTTTCCCCGAATGCAAAAGGAGAAGGCATCAGGGCAAGGCCTTAGCCAGGAGCTGGTCCTGTATAAGTTTAATCACTGTTGATTGTTTAGAGTAAGTCATGGGATCAGCCCAGGTGCAAGAGAAAGAGAAGTAGTCTCACCTCTTAATGGGAGGAGCAGCAAAAATTGGTAGCCATCTTTAATCTATAATGTCTCCTTTTATCAGACGCCTGCCCCTCAGGCTGATGCTCCCAGGAGCCTCCCCACATAAAATCTGAGTGCCCCTCAATTGGCTTCCATGCAAGGCTTTGGGGTGGGTGAGTCAGAGTGCATCAGCCATTTTGAGAGCCTTTTCTCATACTCTGATAGTCTTCTGCGTCTTGTGGACATGAGCCATATTGCATTTCAGAGCTAGCTTTTGCGGGGCTCGTCTCCCAGGTGCAGGTCTCAAAAACTGGTGTGCACGATGTGGGGTTCAAATCCTTCACTCCTCAAGGAGAATTTCTGGGTTTTATGTTCCTTCCTGAGTGTGGGTCACTGCACTGGGGGTGAAGTTTATGGCAAAACTGTCTCTCCTGCCTGCTTGGATATGGACTTTCTTTCATTTGTCTGTTGCATAGGCGCTGTTCAGCCAGATTTTAGGGATTGTTTTCCAGGGGAAGTTGTTTCCTATGCAGCTGTAGATTCAGTGTGTTCTTGGGAGGAGGTGAATTCAGGATCATCTTCTATCACTATCTCAAACTGGAACATCTTTTATTAAATAGTTTCTGATTGCTAGCCAAAGGAAGAAATACATGAATGTTTATCTTGTAGGTTGTTGTAAGCCTTAAGTGAGATCAGTCCAAATCTAGCATTTGGGACAGGTCAATAGATAGCTTTCTTTTTCTTGATGTAAGGATCTGCTGTCATGGGGAGACTGTTATCAGGGGTCTATAATTCAGGGGCAGAGCAGCTTTCTGTTCATTGTGCTTTATTTATTCCCAGCTGGGGATTAAGTAAGCTGTTACATGTAAACTACTCAGAACAGTGTCTAGGACATGGTAATCATTCAATAAATGTAAGCTTATTATTATTATTGCTGTTATTATTGAAGGGCAATGATTCCTAAAAACGAAATAAAACATCACTCCATGATGACGTGCAACCTACCTTCCTGGTTATGAACATTCTTCCTCTCATTTTAGTTACTCTTTACCTATGTGTAATAGAATTTTAGAAATGGTCCCAATCTTAGAAATCATTTGACTCATTTCTTCATTTCACAGAGATTTAAAAAAATTGTTTAAAATTAAACGTTCTTTTTTTCTAAGATTTTATTTATTTAATTGAGAGAGAGAGCATGGGCATGAGCAGGGCAGAGAGGCAGAGGGCAAGGGAGAAGCAGACTCCCCACTGAGTGGGGAGCCTGGCATGGGACTTGATCCCAAGATCCTGGGATCATAACCCAAGCCAAAGGCAGATGCTTAACCAACTGAGCCACCCCAGTGCCCTCACAGAAAGATATTTAAAGCCGGGCCTGGGGAAGTGACTTTGCCTTACACAGCTAGTTAGAGAATTAATACCAGATCAGAAGACCTCAGGCGTCTAACTAGGAGCTCTCTTTACTGTACTCGTGAGTGTAGAATGGTCCAATTCATTTGCTTTAAAATTTGGAGCTGGAAATACAAAACTTTATTTTGTGGGCATAACACATTTAATAAACAGTTTGGTTTTATGTGTCAGCCCTTTGGAGGAAAGAAGGAAAAAGTGTAAAGATGGAGGACATGAAAAGATTGGCTAAAGACAAAGCATTAGAGATGGGGATACATATATAAAGAAAGAAAGAGGGTTGAAAGATGCAAGATGATTTAGTGATAGCTTTTATTGGTAATGAGTCCTTGGATGTTGTCAGGCAGGAATTTGTTCTGTCTGTCCATCCAACATTCCTTTCCCCCTCATCTGGCAGCAGCTCCCCTGTACATTTTTTTGAAAACACTCCTCCCCAATTCCAGCCTGGTGGCTGGGATGGTCCTGATAATCACATCACCTTATTTTCATGGCTATGAGGATTGGTCCATAATGGGGTGGACACTTGAATCCCCTGGCCAGTTAGGGACCTTCCCTAGGGTTGATATATATACCCTCGAGCATGTGAAAGGAAGGTGTCTTGAGCAAGGTTGGTTTGCTTTCTACCATTTTTAGTGAAATCTGGAATAGACAGAGCAGCCATGTCCACCTTCCTTGAAAGATATCTCAGTCATGTCCCCCATCTTCAAATACCCTGCCATTTCTTTACTCACTTCTCATTTATTAAATATTTAATGACCATTTGTTATGTCCTCAGCACCCTAATAGAGTCATGGTTCTTTAACCCATGTGCCCTACAGTCTGATGTGTGAGATAGATAATAACAAAGTAAGCAAGTTGAGTTGTAGTAAGAGCCTTGTTATAGAATAAATAATGGGCCCAGAAATGTCTACTTCCTAATCCCCAGAACCTGTGAATATGTTAGCTTACATGCCAAAAGGGACTTTGCAAATGTGGTTAGTGAAGGCTTTTGAGATGGGGAGATTTTCCTGGATTACCTCGGAAGGCCCAATGTCATCATCAGAGTCTTTATAAGAGGGAGGCAGGAGGGTCAGAGTCAGAGGAGGGGATGTGAAGGTGGTCCCAGAGATGGATTAGAGGATGCTGAGCTGCTGGCTTTGAAGCTGGAAGGGGCCGTGAGCCAAGGAATGCAGGCCCCCTTTAGCAACTGGAACAGGGAAGGACACAGATTCTCCTCTGAAGCCTCCACAAGGAATGCAGCTTTGCTGACACCTAGATTGTAGGTCTTCTGACCTTCATTAGGTTTGTATTGTTTCATCACTAAGTCTCTGCTATTCTGTTGCAGCAGCAATAGGAAATGAATACAAACTGCAAAGGCAAAGAACAGTTTATATAGAAGAAGAATGATGTGAGGAAACTTATTAAGATTAGGGAGTTAGTGAAGAAGACCTTTTTGGAAAATGAATGTTTTGGATAAAGACCTCATCAAAGAGAAGGAGCCAGGCTTCAGAAAAGGTAGGGTGTTGCGAGTGGCATCCAGAGAAACACTGCTAGAGAAGGCTTGAGAAGTGACAGTTCTGTCTGTTACAGCAACTGAAGACAGCAGGGAGGAACTAAAGGAAGAGGGGTCTGATGATGCTGATTCACGGATACCATAGCTCCTGCTCAGAGGTTCATTCTTCCCTTCTCCTCGGCATCCCAAGTCCCTTTCCCATCTTCCCATCCAGCTCCAATCATGTCATTGCCCCAAGCCTTCCATCACCTTAACAGCTTTCTGCATCCCCCTCTGTCTCCCAAATTCTGCTCCCTTCCTTGAAGTGGGGTCCCTGGATCTCTGGAGACCCCCAGATTTATCTTTGGGGAGGTACCCTCAGATTTCACAAAAATGTTTAAATTTCTTTCTTTTTTTAAAGTTTATTTACTTTTCTAGTAATCCCTACACCCAATGTGGGGCTCAAACCCAAAGCTCTGAGATCAAGAGTTACATACTTTTCTTTCTTTATTTCTGTCTTTTTTTTTTTTTTTAAGATTTTTTTCCTTTATTTATTTGAAAGACAGAGATAACAAGTAGGCAGAAAGGCAGGCAGAGAGAGAGGGGGAAGCAGGCTCCCTGCTGAGCAGAGAGCCCTATGTGGGGCTCGATCCCAGGATTCTAGGATCATGACCTGAGCTGAAGGCAGAGGTTTTAACCCACTGAGCCACCCAGGTGCCCCAAGAGTCACATACTTTTCTGACTGAGCTGCCCAGGCACCCCCAAAATGTTTTAATTTCAATAATAAGTTTTAAAATAGCATAAGCTTAGACCATTGTCTAGGGGCACCTGTTTGGGATTCATTTTGATTTTGGTGCCTCAGTGGCACCACTTGAAGGCCAAATGAGGTCCAGCAGGCTGAATAAGCAATGGCTTTGAAGGAGGTTGCACAGAAAAGAGTAGAAGGACATGATTAGAGGGCATGTAGCTGTATGAGAACTTGAGCAGCAGCGTGCAGCACTGTGCTTGCCTTGTGAGCAGATCTGTTGGGTGGATTCATTCCTTATATGCACTTAACTATAGTACTTCACTACCACTAAGTAGATTAGAAAATAGACCAATGGAGGGGCACCTGGGTGGCTCAGTTGGTTAAGTGTCTGCCTTCAGCTTAGGTCATGATCTCAGGGTCCTGGAATCCAGCCCCACACCAGGCTCCACACCCAGTGTGGAGTCTGCTTGAGATTCTCTCTCTCTTTCCTCTGCCCCTCCAGCTTGCGCACTCTCTCTCAAAGAAAGAAATAAAATATATATATATAAAAGAAAGTAGACCAAAGGAGATCTTTTCCTCATTTTTTGCATTATTTTGTTAAGTTGATTGGTCTATCAAAGTAGTGCATCAGTGGTTAAAAGTGAGGTCATTGAAATCGAGCACAGTATGACAGCAAAGGACTTAACGACAATGATTCAAATGATGATTTGTCATTTTCAGAATCAGAGACTCATCTCGGTAACAAGTAATATAGGAAGTGCTCAAGCATATTTTTCCACTATTAAATCCCACAGGATCAATCAAGTTTAAGTAAAACATCATCAATTATCACATTAAATGAGTGCCATTCTAAGTTTCTTTGGTTCTGTATTTTTATTTGTATTTCATTTTAAAATTTGTTTTGATTTTCCTGTAATAGCTGTAAGCAAGAAGTTTATACCCACTTTCATGTTTGTCCAGATGTAAGTGACATTATAATCAAACATAACTTAAGTCAGCCCTGGGGAGCTGCAAAAAATATCTTTCTTTAAAAGGAATCCATACATTATTCAGGTTTGGGAAGCACTGATTTGCAGTATTCATATCAATACATTGTTTAAATTACTAGTTCTTGAGTTGTTAATTCTTCTGTGAGTTTGCATCCCACCTCTCAAGGTAGAACTAGCTCTCCCAGGGAGAATGAAGGTCCTGTGTACAAGTTTTCTGAAAAACCACAACTGGCACTGCTGGGCATGCAGAGGATGCCCGATAGGTATCTGGTGAACGTGTGAAGAGTGCTTTTTTATTTTCTGTTTTTGACACTTTGACATCTGGGGACTAACAGGCCCCTTGGTGGGCTAGTCAATTCCTAGAGACTGCCAACGACTCACTTCCAGAACACCTTTCATATGTAAACTAAGCAATCCAGAGCCCACATCCTCCCCACCCCACTTCCTCAATCAGCTCTTCAGCTCTGCTGGTAGCCTGCTGCCCTGATCGCCCCAGGGCCGGGTACCAGACACCTAGAGGACAGCCCCTGCCCCCTGGAGCCTGCTGAAATGATTGCAACTCGCCAATGCTTAAACCTGCTTACCCTCCTCGCCTGTTCCTTACTTTGGAAACCACAGGAAAGGCTCTTGCCCACATTCTCCTCCTGCTTCCTCAGCCTCCAGAGTAATCTCTGCACGTGGTGCCCCTCATCTTAGAAACCGTAACAAGCTATCTCTGCAGTGGCAATTGTCTCCTGATCTGCCGGCATCACCATACCTGAATAATAATAAAACTTACACACACACACACACACACACACACACACACTAAAAAATAAAACTTACACTTTAAAACAGGAAATAAAGACATAATCACGTTGTTCTAGATTCTATATGAGAATGCTGACATTTCCTCACCCCACCTTCAGGAGAAAACATCTTACTCATTGCGCCCGTGTAGTTGTGCATCTCCACCGGGGAATGCGAGGTCCTTCAGCGCCAGGATTGAGAGTGTAGTTTTGTGCTGAGCCATCTGTATTTCCAGGGCTGAGTCTGTGACCTTGAACAGGTTCTTTTTTTTTTTTAATTGATTTACTAATTTTGTTATTTTTTGCACAAAGCCAATCACCTCAGAGATTTCGTTTTGCAATTCATTCATCATTAGCTTCCCATTTTTGCTAGCTGAGCTGAAGAGGTGTAATTTCACAATGCACTGTGTTTTAAACACCTTGAACTGTGTTTTAAACACTGTGTTTTAAACACCTGGAACAGTGAATTCCTGTTCCACTCCATATCCCTTCCTCCCTCCCTAAGGCCCCGTGTGTTGGTCTCTCTCAGGACTCTGCACAAACCCCACCTCCTCCTAGAAGCCCGCCTTGACTTCTCCCGCCTGTTGGGAGCTCCCTCTTCTTTGAGCTCAAGTGGTCTCGGACTAATCTTCCCTTCTTCAATACTCATCAAGTTGTTTGTTTCCTTTGCAGGGTTCCACAAGTGTTTACTGATCACCGAACAGCCCTCTTCCTCTCTTCCCTATGCTGGCCCCTGTTTCTGGCCAGGGTCACTTCATCCCACTGGGGTAGAAGACTTGAGATGATGGAACCAGAACTGTGCAAGTGGAAACACACTGATTGCACAGGGAGCATCTGATGGTTTTCATTTTCAAAAATCTCTCTTGTTGCAAAAGTGTCCCACAGCATCCTCTGGTCCCCAATCATACTGATTTGTGTTTACCCTGAAAGACCCGCGGATCCCCTTACCCAAGAATCCAACACTGCCACTGGATGCAATCAGCAAGAGGTTTATTGTCACGCAGGTACCGGCGGGTGGTCGGCAGCTCCAGCTAACCGAGCACCCCAACCGGAGTGAAGCAGGGTCTTTTATAGGAAGGTACAAACAAGTTTTGGGTGGGGCGCAACTGATTGGCGGACAGTTTGAACTTTTGAAAAAGGCATACTTGGAGTTTGCGGATTGGCTCCAGGGACCCGCGCGCACCGCGGGAAGGAGGAACAAGCTGATTGGTTATGAGGGCCCGCGCGCGCAAGGAGAGGCGGGGAAGGGGAACAAGAAGGGGGAAGGGAGGAATGCCATCATGGCGTCTCTATTATTTCTATAAGCCACGCGGCTAGAGAAAGGCAAAAAAGCAATTAATAAGCAATTAATCACACAATTGATAACCTAATTTTATACCTAAAAGCCAGCGGTTTACAGAAAAGCAAACAAGCAGTTAGTTATCCTATCTGTCTACTAGGGGAGGGGTCTTTCTAGGAGAGGGGTCTTTCAGCTGTATGATTTGGTTCAGTTTTCTTTTGAATTTTTAAAAAATTATTCAATCTTGAGATCATTGTAGATGCACATGCAGTTTTAAAAAACAACATGAGAGCCCCTGTAACTTTTACAACTTCTCCCCAACCGTCCCTCTTGCAAAATTAGAGTACAGTACCCCCCATCCGATATTGACGTAATGCAGAAGGGGACATGCCCCTGCCAGGAGAAGGTGGGTGCTCCTTCTGGCCCCCACGTGGTCTCCACTGACGCCATGCAGAGGGTTTCATTCTTTCTTAATGGGCAATGTGGTCCCAGCCTCTCTGACAGCTTCTTGGTATTGGATTTGGGGCAACATGTTATAGCCTGACTGGGATGGAATCTGACCTCCTTACCTAGCCTTTGCTGGCATAGGTGGCCACAGGCTCACAGGGCCATAGGGTTTTCTGTGGTGTTTGGCTCTAGAAGAGCAGTTATCACCTAAACGTCATCTTTCTAGGCTGCCCCTTTCTTGGCCCTTTGGCTAAGAGAGCGTGCCTTTGCCAGGACTCTTACTATCTGCATGGGGGGGGGGGGGGGTTGCTGTTCTGGGTTGCCAGGTACAGCAGCCTCAAGTCTGGGATATGTGAGGCTGAAAGAAACAAACAGAAAATCCAGTGAACTCATCACTGGGTCATTCCTCAGGACCCGAGATCCCTCCCTGGACCTGAGATCCTTCCCTGGTCTGCCTTTTCCTCTCCACTTTTCAGAGCCTGAGGTATACTATCTAGGGGTTTTCGTTGTATTCAGTGGGAGGAGTAGGAAAAAGTACACGGAGTCCATCTTTTTGGAAGCAAAAGTTCCCAGTGTCTTTTTCTTTTCTGAACATGCAATGCCATCATCCGTCCTCGGCTGACCTCTTGTCCCACCCCGCTGGGTGCCTGAGGCTCCGATCACAGCTTCCTGTGACACAGCCTCGCCCCTGCGCCGCAGTCCCTCTGCCCACACCACCACCGCTGCTAAAGATGAACACCTACTACGTGCCAGGCACTTTACGTGTCATGATTCTCAGTTAAGCACTATTATTACAGAGGTGAAGAAACTGAGGCCCGAGGAGATTACACAATTCCCTCCAGGTCATCCAGCGAGGAAGCTGCAGAGCCTGCATTTGGACCCAGGCAGCCTGGCTTGGAAGCCGCCTGCCACCCACTTCCCGTTAATCCAACGTGGGCATCGGAATCCCCTGAGGGCTTGAAAGCACGGATTGCTGGGTCCACCCCCAGAACTTCCGATTCAGCGCAGCGATCTGGGATAGGGTTTGAGAATTTGCATTTTAAGCAAGTTCCTGGGCAATGCAGATCCTACTTTCTGGAAACCATACTTTGCAAACCAGTAACCTTTCTGCCTTCTTTACCCTAATTTGCTCTGCTAATTGCTTCCCTGCCTCTTCGATTCAGTACAGGTATGAGCCGACCCGAGTTGACCTCCTCTTCCTTCCGCCCTCAGATACTCCTTCCAAGCTGCCCTCAGATACTCCTTCCAAGCTCCCGTGGCAGTGTCTGTGTATCTTAATCATTGTCATTGCCGCATTATATGGAAATTATCTGTTTGTCTCATTTCCATTCCCTTGACCCCCTTGAGGGCAGAGAGGTTAGAGTGGAGCAAAGTATTTATTATTCATCTTTGTAGAGTCCCCTGGGGTGATGTTGCAAAGAGATTCCAGGGCCCAACCCCCTGAGTCAGTAGATCTGGGGTGGGGCTCTGGAATCTTCACTTAAAGGACTGACACAATTTCCATGCCCTTGGCCTACTTTGAGATACTGCCCTAGAACTTTGCATCGTGTTTGGCACTAAGTATTCAATAAATTCTTTATTAATTGGATTTTATTGACCTGAACTTTGAGGTGAAAGGGTAACCCCCGACCTCCTTTTCTGTGCCACGTAACCACTGTGATGGCAATTCCCGTGCTTTTTCCTCCAAAACCTAAGGGGAACGTACCTTGCACCCCCCCCCCCCCCCCCAAACCGCCGCCGGCAATTCTTACTTTCTTTCCCTTTTCAATCACAACTCCGGTTCCCGTGCCCCTGCTGCTCTTGGCTTGCTGTTGAGAACACATGGAAACATTTAAACACTTTTTGTCAAGGGTCCCCTTTTTAAAATTTTAAAATATTGAGACATAACTTACCTAGAGTCAATGCATACATCTTAGGTGTTCAGCCTGATGAACTTTACCTATGAACACACTTATGTAGCCAGACTCAGAGCCCGATATGGGACATCAACACTCAGAAGGTCCTCTCTTGACCCCTTCCACTAAACACCCCTCCTCTAGGGCACCCCGGTTTTGACTTCTGTCACCACACCCCGGTTTTGCCTATTCTTGAACTTCTCATAGATGAAATGGTATAAAATGTGCCCTTTTGTATCTGGCTCTTTGTGCTTTGCATTGTGTATGTGAGATGCATTTATGTCTTTGTATCTAGCATTTTTCACTGCTATATTATATTTTGTGTTGTGAATATAAAACTATCTATCTATCTATCTATCTATCTATATAAAACAATCAACTATTCTTAGATTTTTGGTTGCCTCATTTTTTGTTGTGATAAAATACATATAACATAAATTTTACCATTTTAACCGCTTTTACATGTACAATTCCGTGGCATTAAGTACCTTCACATTGTTGTATAACCACCTCCACCACCACAGTCCATCTCCAGAACTTTCTTATCTTCCTAAACAGAAACTCTGTCCCCACTGGACACCAACTACCCATTTACCTTCTTTTTGCTCCCGGCAACCGCTATTCTATTTGTTGTTTTTATCAATTTGACTTCTCTAGGTACCCCATATAAACAAAATCATACAGTATTTGTCTTTCATAAGTGGTTTATTTTACTTAGATTAATGTCCTCAAATGTAGCATTTGGAATGCCCCCATTTTGGAGCATGTCTTAGAATCGCTTTTCTTATTAAGGCTGGGTGATACTCCATTGCATGGATATAACACTTTTTATCTGTTCATTTGTTGGTGGACATTTGGGTTGTTTCCACCTTTTGGCTGTGGAGATTTTTCTTCTTTAGTTTCAGGGTGTCCAAGGCAGGTCCATGCTGCCCCAGAAGAGTATATGCGCTGTGGGATAACTGGAGCAGTCACTGGATTATCATTCCTTGGAGCTCCTGCAGCTGGAAGAAAGTGTTAGCTAGAATTTGGGAAACAAAGCAGGTGGATCCAGAGCCTGAGAAGCATGACAAGTAGCGTGCCACTCTGTAAGCATGCAGGGGAGACAGTGGAGAGTGAGCAGGGGTTGCAGATAAATAGTGGTGAGTCTAGCTGGTTGGAAACCCCTGATACGGTTACTATATCTTTGGTATGGTATCACTATGAAAGCTGATTATCTAGTGGGCATTTCACTTTCTTTGTTACATGACTTAAGGTCCTTTTTTTTTTTTTTTTTTTTAAGATTTTGCTTATTTATTTGTCAGACCAAGAGAGAGAGCAAGATCGTGAGCACAAGCAGGGGAAGCGGGAGGGAGAGGGAGAAGAAGGCTTCCTGCTGAGCAAGGAGCCCAAAGCAAGATTCTATCCCAGGACCCTGGGATCATGATCTGAGCTGAAGGCAGATGCTTAACTGACTGAGCCACTCAAGCATCCCAACTTAAGATCCGTTTGAAGGCTGAATTTTCAGAAAGTTCATATGGGCTGATGTTTGCTTCTCCTGCCATGACTTCTGCCATCACCTATATACTGACAATTCCCAAATTTATCTGATTAGTGCTAACTTTCTTTTTGAGCTTCAGACCATCTTTCCATCAGCTTAGTTGACATTACACCTGTATCTAAAGATACATCAAATTCAATATGCCCTAAAAAACTATTTTTATCTTCTCAGTCTTGATGGGGGCTATTATATTTACTTTATCTGCTTATAGAAGCCGGAATTCCCAGAATCGTCTTTTAACTTCTTCCCTCCCTCGGCTCCATGACTGTACTTCTAAAATATAACCCCCCCAATAAAATAAAATAAAATAAAATAAAATAAAATAAAATAAAATATTTCTAGAACATGTCTCCTTTTTTTTTGAAGAGGAGGGGTTGGAGGGACCCAACTCAGGGGTTGGAGGGAGAGGGAGAGAGAGAATCTTAAGCAGACTCCACACCTAGCATGGAGCCAGATGTGGGGCTCAATCTCACAACCTTGAGATCACGACCTGAGCTGAAGTCAAGAGTTGGACACTTAAGTGACTGAGTCCCCCAGGCACCCCTCTTTTCTCATTTTTTAAAAAAGTAGGGTTTGTACCCAGCATGGAGTCCAACATGGGGTGCAAACTCATGACACTGAGATCAAGACCTGAGCTGAGACCAAGGGTTGGACACTTAACTGACCGAGTCAGTCCCCCAGATGCCCCTGTCTTTAAGATCATATTGCCATGCTTGAATTTTACCCCATTCTTCTTTCATAGATACTGTTCTCTTCTGCCACATTGTAGTCAGGGTAATTTTTTCAAGACAGATTTGATGATGTCATTTGCAATGTTTCCTCTTGTCTTTAAACCTTCGAAGTCTCCCCATTGCCCATAAGATAAACCTTATGTTCCTTAGTGTGGTTTCTAGGGCCTTTCCGGACCCATTGCTCAACCACTTGGCCAGAATCATCTTCTACTTGACATCTTTTGCCATATGCTTCACTCAGGCTGATCATTTTTCATGCTCTCTAATATTGGACATTATTTTGGGTTGTGGTATCTTTGCATGTGCTGTTCTTTCTGAAAGAAGAACACTTAAAATTCTATTCTATTCTTTTCCATTTTCGAGGAAGTAGGCCTCTCTGCTATTCTCCTCTGAGCATTTTTTTTTCTCGGAGGAGGTGGAACTTATGCAGGGTCTGGAGTAAAGGCTCATGGGGTTCTTTATACTATGGTGTGTGGCTGAGGGTTCCCACACAGTCCCTGGGGCCACAACGGCAGTCTAGGCTTAATTCCCTCTCGCATGACCTAGGACAAGCTTCCTTGGGTCCTGTATTTCAGTTTGTCTTTTATTTTCTAACTTTTCTGATCTTGGCATTTGAGCTTCATTCTTCAAGCCAGGCTGATATTATCTACTGTGCAAGAGTGCATGACATGAAAAGATACATGTGAAAGCCTTTTATAAGCTGTAAATATTACAACTATCATTTACTACGAATGTATGCTTCCTTCTTTTCTTTTACTCTTTCTTTTTATATTTCTCTTCTTTCTCTCTTCTTCCTTCATTTTTTAATCTCTCTCTTTTTCCTATATTTTTAATATGCTTTCTTCTTCTTCCCTTCGGACTGGCCATTGTACTTCAGCAACTTTAGTCCTGCTTGGTGTCTTTCCATTCTGACCCTTCCATTTGCACCCAGGGCCACCAAATGGTCCTGTGAATCTAACAATACTTACCTTTCCCCGTTTTGTTCAATCTTCTCTTCTGGGGATTAACCACTCTTCCTAGCCTCGGAAGTGTTCTCCAACTTAGACTCTTTGTTGCTGGACTTTAAAAAAGACTCCCTGTGTAACATTGTCAACTGATTAACCTTTAGGCCTGAAAAAAAAAAATGGGAATATCAAAGCAGTAATATTTTCAGCTGTTTCCCACTGAAGGGTACATCAATCATAGAAATGTCTTTGACTCCTGTTTGGTTACTGCACCAACAATTGCATATAACTTTCTGAGTTAGAGGGAGATAATGGTTTCTTGGGGTAATAAAGCTGTCAGGAGGAGGGAGACTTTCATCTAACTCCATAAAAAATGTGAAAGCACCGAGTGGCGATACAAGGACGTTGAGGGGATGGCGACATCTGGAAACTCTGGGAACCTAACCACTCTTGTAATTTACTGCCCTGGGAGAAACGCATTGGGCCAGGGACCTGGAAGCCTGGGTTCTTTTCTCGTCTCCATCACTGACTTCCAGAGTGACCTTGGGCAAGTTGCCTGACCTTTCTCTGCCTCTCGTATTCATTTTATAGTCAAGGACAAGACTACTGCTTGTATTTACCTATTTGCTACCCAAAGAGAGTTTTTATTTCCCTCTCTTTTGGTAGATAAACGAAGCACACTTTTTGGAGCTGTTGTGTAAATTCGAGCTGTTATTCTCATCATATATATATATATATTATTTATAAAGAGCTTCAGTTTACTTTATTAGAAATTCATCAGACCCAGGTGCCAAAAGGTTCAATGTTAGGGCCATGCCAGTTTTAAAGAGGAAGTAGGTGCAGCTCAGAGAAATGGGTATGGCAGAATCAGAACTTAAATGTCCTATTAATCACTTTAATTTTCTCCTGTTTAATCACAGACCCACAGGACAAAAGAGAAACTTTGCAAATAAAATCAGAGGAACTTGCAAGTAGAATTGTCTGTATTTAATTATTAGCAGGTGGGTCCTATTCAGCATGGAATCGCAGTGACGTGTCCACAACCCAGCTGGGGGTCACACACAAAGTGGAGCCAGGGGCAGGGTTAGGATTCGAGTCAGTGTCCTCCTTCTTCATGCAAACTTCCCAAGACACAATGCCATTGCTTACTTTGGTACTCATGTGTCTTACCATTTGTAGCATTTATTGTTCCATTACATTCTATCTTTTGAAATTGCTTTCTTTTACTGTAATTGGACTTTTAGGGGATGGTTATTTCTGTGGCTACAAATGCATTCATTCCATAAGTATTACTAAGTCTCATGAGGTGTCAGTCAATAATGATGGCCTGGGAGGGAGTGGTGGGCACAGCAGTTATGGCTCCTACCTTCATCGACCTTGGGATCCATAGGAGAGAGACGTTAAAACATTGCCGTGCAAATACCTGGTTGCAGTGATCATAAATGTGAAGAAGAAAAAGCATCAGGTGCTGTTAGGGAAGTAGTGATTGTCCTGTAGGTGGCTTCACCTGATACTATAGCTCTCAGTGCCTCTGTCATCTTCCTCAAGGCCACTCCGGTTGCCCCACCAATATCTCCCCAACACTGTGGCGTATTGATTTTATTTTTATTGTTTATTTTTAAATGTTTAATTGTTGTAAAATATACATAACATAAAATTTACCATCTTAGCCATTTTTAGATGTGCTTTTCCAGAGTGTTATGTGCCTTCTTGCTGTTGGGAAGCCACTACCTACATCCATCTCCAGAATGCTTTTCATCTTGCAAAACAGAAACGCAATATCCATTGAACAATAACTTCCCATTCCTCTCTCCCTCAGCCTCTAGCAACCACCATTCTATTTTCAGACTCTATGAATTTGACTAGGATAGGTCCCACATATAAGTGAGATCATACAGTATTTGTCTTTTGGTGATTCTTTCGCTTATTTCACTTAGCATCATGTCCTTAAGATTCATCCATATTGTAGCATGGGTTAAAATTTTCTTACTTTTTAAGGCTGTATAATAACCCATTGTAGATGTATGCCACATTTTGTGTATCCACTAATGGATACTTGAGTTGCTTCTACGTTTTGGCTGTTGTAAATAATGCTGCTATAAATACCTTTTTGAGATCCTGCTTTCAATTTTTTTTTTTAAAGATTGTATTTATTTATTTGAGAGAGAGAGAGAGAGCAGAAGCAGGGCAGAGGGAGAGGGGAAGCAGGCTGTCCACTAAGCAGGGAGCCCAACATGGGGCTCGATCCCAGGACCCCAGGATCATGACCTGAGCAGAAGGTAGACGCTTAACCAACTGAGCTACCCAGGCGCCCCATCAGTTCTTTTGAATATATGTAGCCAGAGGAGGAATGGCTGGGTCATGTGGTAATTATGTTCTTAGTTTTTGGGGAATGTGTGCTTATTTTGTACTTGATTTCTGTTAAAACAAAGCACAGGCTAGTGCAGGGCATGTATGATCTACATTTGTTTTTTATTTTTTCCTCCCTTAGGAGGATTGTGCCAAAACCATGGTACATTTCAGCTGATTCTTTTTCCTGCCCTGCTCCACTCAGAATTTAGCTAAGACCCCCCGAAAGCAATCTCTTTAGCTAACACACACACACACACACACACACACACACACACACGCACAGGCACAAATACATGTGCACACACTGTCTTTTCTGGTCTCAATTCATTGAATCATAGATTCCTAATTATGGTAGAACAGTGTGTATGAGATCATCCGTGATAACGTGACTATCAAGGGAAGTAACAGCTGTTTGTGTAAAGTGAATGTAGAGAGTACAAAGGACAAGAAAGCCAGTGCCATAAACCTTAAAAGTCCTTGGAATGCCCACGACTCCCCCCCTCAGTTTCTGCAAGCTTCCCTTGCTTTCCAACCTGCCTTTAATTAGTTCTTCTTGTCCTCAAACTTCAGCACTCAAGATAATGAAAAAAGCTATTTCTTATTCAAATCTATTGTTTTTCTGTGCTGTTTCATTACCAGTTTCGAAACTTGTTGTTTTCTACTATTTTTCATTGCAAATGTGCAGAATTTCAATTATGTTAAGATCCCTTCCACCCCTGGAATTCAATAGTTTTGTATTATAGAACAAGTAGGCCTTTTGGGGGCTAACTTAAGAACTTAACCACAGTTGATAACAATGTTTTTTTTTTTCCTCTATGGAGAAATCTTCCTTGAGGCTTCAATTCTAACCAACAGACTTATAAATAAATATTTAGAATACAATTCTTTTGTAAGTAGGACCACCCAGATTTTCAACTTTTGGTCTTAGGCTGTTTTACATGTAATCATCTCTTCCAAAGTACCTATGCTGGAGAGGTGTTCCACGGATGCTAGGTGAGAGAAGAAAAGAGACTCTACATTCTCTCTGGGCAATTAAATTTCGGTGCTTCACCTTTTCTTTTGTCTTCTGTGTGTAGCTGAAATCCATTTCTACTTGCTCTGTCCTTTGTTAAGCTAGAAGCAGCTGATTTTAAATGTAATTAGGTTTTTGAAGAGGATGAAATGCAGACCATACAGAAAAATGTAAGGATGTATATAGCCTATACCCACAATTTATACTTCATGGATATTCACAGTTTGCAATATTTGCTTCCAAGAGATTTTTTTCTTTAAGAAATGAAATGTTACCTTTATAATCTTACTACAACCACCCCCATCGTGTGCCCTCCCTCTTTTCCTTACCAGAGATAACCAACATCCTCGAGTTTGTTTTTGTTCTTATCCATAATTTTATTCTTTACTCTATTTAATATATTCCATAAATAGTATAAGTGTTATTCTCTGTATTGAAAGACGTATTGATAGTAAAAGACCATCTGTGCCCTTTGGCAATTTGCTATTTTTACTTAACATCAATTTCAAAACCTATGCATGTTGATATATATATAAATCTAGTTCATATCTATTCTCTCTTATATGGGATTCCATCATATGAATAAACCACAGCTTATTTTTCCATCATCTCTTGATGGGCAGGGTCTCCTCGGAAGCAGAACCGAAGACCCAAGCTTAACGTGGAAGTCAAAGCTGCTCAGGGAGTTTGCTCCCAGGGAAGCAAGAGCAAGAGAGAAAGACAGCGGTGAGTCAGGAACGGAGGGGAGCTGACGTGATGTGAGTGATGCCGGCCACTGCTTGCTGTCCAGGGCTTCTGGTTGCTTGATCTTGTGGGACGCGTCACACAGGATGAGCTACTCTGTCTCAGGACACATCATGCTGTGTGAGCTACTCTGTGTCAGGACAGTCCTTGAGAAGGGAAAAAAATTTAACCACCACCTATGTCCCATTTATCAAAGATTTGTCCCGGGTAGGGTTGTCAGATGGAGCAAATAAAAATATAGAATACCAGCTGAATCTGAATTTTAGATAAACAACCAAACACTTTTTAGTGTGAGGATATCCTCAATTTTGCATGGGGCATACCAATATTAAAAAATGATTCGTTGTTTATCTGAAATTCACACGTAAGTTGTATTATGTCATTTATCCGGCAACTCCAGCTCTACCGTGTTAGTGCCCAGCGCTTCCAGGGGGAGTGCTGATGGGTCTGAACATAATACCTTGCACCCCAGAGAATTACAGATGGGCAGTGGGAAGGCATCTTGCAGACCATCCTCAATTTTTTTCCACTTCCATGCTTCTGAGGCTCATAACACACTCCCATTTGTAATAATGGCTAATAATAATACCAATTAATGGTGTCTTAACGGGGGCATATGAGAACATCAAATAAGAATCTGGTGATAGTGGTAGTGCGTGTGTGTGTATATGTGTGTGTGTTTGTGTTTGTTGCGGGGGAGGGAGAGAGAATATGAATGAGAAATTAGGGCGGAGGCAGGAGGCACATATATTTTGAAAATATATTTTGGGGCATCTGAGTGGCTCAGTTTGTGGAGCATCCAGCTCTTGGTTTCAGCTCAGGTTGTGATCTCGTGGGTCATGGGATCAAGCCCTGGATTGGACTCTGTGCTCAGCAGGAGTCTCCCTGAAGATTCTCTCCCTCTGATCCTCCCCTCGCTCTCTCTCTTTCAAATAAATAAATAAATCTTTCAAAATACATCTATTTTGAAAAATTCTCCAGTCAATTCTAATATATCCCCTGATGGTTGTGTACTCTATTCCCCTCACCAAATCAATGGTCATCTTTGGGAGACCATGGGAGATTTTTAAAAATCTTTAAAAGTGAGAGGGGGCATGGTGGGTATGGGAAACTGGAAGGTGACAGGAGTGGCCGAGGAAAAAGAGGGAAAGAGTGGTGAGATATGTAACTGGGGACGCAGGTAGAGTCCCCATCCCATAGGACCTAACATGCCATGTGGAAGATTTGGGACTTTATCCTAGCAACGGTGGAAAGTCATAGAATGATCTGAATTGAGGAGAGATATAGATTAATCTGATTTTTTATAAAAACAAGATATGGCTCCAGTGTGGAGAGCAGACTTCAGAGAATATCATTTGGAGGGTGACTGACTAGGCAGGACATTGATGTTGGGTTGGATTTAAGAGTAACAGTGGAGATTCAGAGTGGTGGGTGGGTACCAGAGATCCTTAGAAGGTAAAATCAGCAGGACTTTGTACTCTGGAAATGAAGGAGAGGTATTCATAAAGATGTGCTTTAAGTCTCTGACTTGATTAATTGGATGGTCAGTGGTGCCAAGCACTGAGATAGGGAACCTTGGAGAAGGATGGGTGTGGGAGTAGTGTGGGCCTGATTATTATGAAGTGTTTTAAGACATTTGACTGGAGATGTTAAAGCCATTGAACATCTGGATGTGACATTGGAGGAATTGCTTAGGCTGGAGTTGAGGTTGGTGATCCAAGCCATGGGTATAAATGAGGGTACTTTAGACAGGGTGCAGGTTAAAGCAACACCAGACAACCAAGGCTTCTCCTGAATACTAGTTAATATGGTAAACTAATTCTTGAGCAAATCTCTTGATGGAAGAAATTTCTCTCTTTGGCAACCAATGGAGCCTTCTATAGAGCCTTAACCCATAGGGATAACCTTGACAGAAGAGATTTAAGTAATATGGGGAGGGTATATTTGAACAGGTAGGGCCTTGTCAGGCCACAATGGACTGGAAGCTGCCTTCTGTTTCTACCACTAGAGGAACTGTTCTGTTCCTCTACAGATAAGGTGTAGCAGACAGAGGGTAAGCTGAGAGATGCTTAAGATATTTGAATTCATAAATTCATGAGACCAGCTAGGTTTTCTCTTTTCTCTGTTTTGTTTTTGCTTTTGAGAAAGAAGCAAGTAAGAGGAAAAATAGGCAGATATCAAAGAATATTTTTTGTTTGTTTGATGGGTTTTATTTATTTATTTATTTATTTTTGTAAAGAAACTCCTAGGGGGCCTCCTGGCATCAAAACAGATTCAGCAGCATCTTCTACACCTTCTTTATCTTCTCTGTAGCTCTAAATAGTGAGCCGTATGGAAAATCATGATGCTGTCATTCATCGAGTGTCTCACATGTCTCAGATACATGGAACCTCTATGATATAGATGTCATTATCCCCATTTCACAAGTACTCAACAAGGGAGGCTCAGAGAGTTTAATAAGTTGGGTCACACCATTTAGCTAGCAAGTGACAGGCTGAGGATTGGAATATAAGTTTGACTCTCAGCCGTCTTGCCTCCTGTTCACATACTATTTCTCTTAATTATTTGGAGAGGGCCTAAAATCTAGATAAGACCAGATCCTAAAACAAAGATCCATTCTGTCCTCTAGAATCCACTTTGTAATGTAGGAAAGTGGATTCAGATGTTTTGGAAACTTATGGGACAGAATGGGTTGTTAGGAACTAGCCTTTCTTTAACTAGAAAATTCAATTAACTAGAACACTCCATTCCCCATATGCTCCTATTAATTGCTGTTTTACATGCCACAGGGAAAAAGTAAGGGGGTTGCTCTGGGGAAAGAGAATGAACTGTGCAAATTCTGAGCATCCCAAGGGTTTTGAGGATCAATTATCTTGTTAGGATTGGGACTCTTTCTTTGTGCTTGAAGTTTTTATTGACTTTGAATTCAAATCAAATGCCTGACATGAGTTCTTCACATCAGAGTAACAGTGTTGGGAATGACTACTATGCCTCCTGTGGTTTTCAAGCTGCATCTTGGAAGCTTTTCTTGGTCTTTTTGGGCTGGTCAGCTTTCTCATTTTCCTCCTGGATACCCTTTTGGGTCCCAAGTCAGAGGGTTATTTATTTTACTTTGCATTTAGACCTGAGAAATCTTTGTGTACTTATGACCTCATTGTTTGAATAGCTGCCTTCTTGAGAGAGGAAAGAAAGGGGTAACAGAAGTCCAACACTTCTGAGCCAGTTGCTCAACTGCATATGTGTTTTGTGCTCTTTGGGTTATTTTCAAATAGGGCTTTCCATAGGGGAAGAACAATGAGAATGATCACTCTGCAAGGACATGTACTCGGGGGGTCATTTCGGAGTAGCTAGGAGTCCACGGGCTTGGATGTCATCAAATCTGGAGGTGCTCCAAGATCTAAGCTGTCCAGCAGAGGGAAAGAGGCACTTGCTTTTCTGCAGGTCATATCTTTTATTTATTATTTATTAATTTATTTATATATAAAGAGTTTATTTATTTGAGAGAGAGAGAGCAAGTAAGAGAGAGCATGAGAGGTGAGAAGGTCAGAGGGAGAAGCAGACACCCCGTGGAGCTGGGAGCCTGATGCAGGACTTGATCCTGGGGCTTTGGGATCATGACCTAAGCTGAAGGCAGTTGCTTAACCAAATGAGCCACCCAGGTGTCCCTCTACAGGTCAGATCTTCAGATTTAAGGAAGGATCTGAGGACTAATACCACTTAGAGCAATAACAGCTGACATTCTTTGTGCACTTGCTTTGTGCTAGGTTCAGAGCTAAGTGAGTTTCTGTTTCTCCTTTCCCTTTTCATTTTCATGGAAGCCCTCCTGGATGAGTATTGTTTTGGACACTGCAAATCCTCTGGGTCCCACATCTTGCATCAGTCCCTAAGGTAGTTACTAGTTCAAAGCAAACTTCAATCCATTTTGTGTATGTGCACTGAAAGGGATCCCCATTTTGGCCTAAGCCTCCTACCTCTTACTTCCTACCTTGAGAATTTTCTGACTTTTGGGCTTGGGATGCAAAACTCAGCCCAGAAGTTCAGGAGTTAATGCTTATGTGGCCACCCCTGACCAATGGAGACAAGAGTTGGTAGATAGATGCTTCCCCTTTTCATTAGCCAGACAGACTCTTCTGAGACCTATTTCACAAGCCTTCCCAGAAGGACCTAGTGAGATGGAGCATCAGTTACCTGCAACTCTGACAACTTAATGCTCCTCCCCTGTTCCATTCTTCCTGTCCCTCATGACTGCTTCCTGGGATCTCTTTCCAAATGTACTCTCTGTAGACCAGTCTCCTGCTTTGCTCTAGCTATCAGGCAGTGGTGGGGAACACAGGCTAGACAAATAGTATGGGAAGGTTCTAAAGCCAAGTGGTCCTCTTTGCTGCTACTACTATAGCACGTGTTGGCACCCCTCCCTCTCCAGATCCTACCTTTCTCACCACGAGAAACCCCGTATTAGCTTTTACTCAGATGTTGTAGGAGCTGGTACCATGGGCGAGGGGCTGCTCATGGGCTGCCAAACTATAACATTTAGCCTTTAATTCTGAAATTCATATTAACTATCCTCTTTGAGCCTCCTTATTCTGGCTTCAGGTCAGATGCCTGACACAGGAGGCTGTTTGAGGGCTTCAAATGGTAACCCTTATACGGTTATCCTAAAATCAAGTTCTGTTGCTCTTCATCCTTTGTCTTATTCATCAGAAACTGTGGACATTGTGGAGACTCCTAGATGAGGAGGTTTTGAGAGAGGTTGATTCTTCCAGGGTCTATGGTTTTAGCTACAACCTCCTCAAAGTGAGTCTTAGGCTTTGGACTGTACTTCCCAGCTCATTGTGTGCCATTATCCCCACATCAAAGATTAGGAGACTGAGGTGGGTGGAAGTTAAGTAAGTAAGTAACTTGCCCAAAGTTAGATAGATTCTTAATGGTGGAACTTGCATTCATAGCCAGGTTTCCCTTGCTTTAGGATTCTATGCCATGATCACTAGGTAACACTGTGTAGGGGAGGAAACATTTTCCCTTTACCCTTCCAGGTTCTTTTGACCGAAGAGATTAATAGGAGAAAAATAAATTTAATTTTGTACACATGGTAGCCCTACAAAGACGTCAGAGGATCAGAGAGAGGCAACTGATACTGATATGCCACCCTGAGCTAAGAAGGGGAAATGGGTCTGGGGTTATGCAGAGAAGGAAGACAATTCACAGGAAGACAGGAAGAGCAAATGTTTGGTAAACAAACGTTCACTGTGCCATGCAGAGACAGGGAGACAAAGAGAAGAATTCGAACAAGTAAGCCCTGCTGAGAATCTCCCCAGTTTACCACACCTACACCACACTCTTTGATCTCTGGCCATAGCTCTCTTCCTGGGCCAGGCCTTCTATCTAAAGGTAAAAAGCTCTTCCTGGGTCTTTTGGGCCTTCATTCTCTTTAGCTTAAAATAATCCACATGCCAAAGTGGCATGTTTTGGGGAAGCTTGTTCTGAACTTTTTCAACTGCCTTCTAGATGACCTTCCCTCAGGGTGGGGCTGGTTTGTGAGCTCCCCTTCTAGAAATACATGCTGGAGGCATCTCAGTTGACACATCTGAGAAAGGAATCTGGACCTGGAGCCTGGAGAGTCTGATGAGGACTTTTGTAAACTCCATATCCCCTCTGTTATCTTTGTTGCCCCTTGTCTGTTGCAGCACAGAAATCAAGAGTGAAATCCCTAACATGAAAAGGGCTTATGCACTTGTCCTTGGGGGCGGGAAACAGAAGGCCCTTTCTTGTGTGCACCCTGGATTGCCAGAGAAGATGGAGATTCAAGCGGGTGGGTGGCCAAGGCAGAGGGGAGGAAGGCAGGGGCAGGATGTGAGCCTGTAGCTCCAAGGAAGGGAGAGCCTGTGGTGCAGCTCTGGGCCTAAGCAGGGGGCCCAGGCCATGGTAGTAAAAAGTGCAGTGTGGGCAGGACCAGCTTTATGGGCTGCGACTTTTGCTTGGTTTTAGACTTTGCAGTTGCAGTCTTGAAATTCTGAATTTCTGAATAAGAATGCAGCATTTTTATTTTGTGTGAAGCTCTGCAAATTACGTAGCCTATCCTGAGAGTGGGGTTTTCTAAAATCTCATTTACCCCACCGTGTTCATTGGTGATCCTCTACTGGCAGGATTTCAGAAGGGTTGAAAAGAGCTGTTTTCTTCCATGCGGCTTCCTATCTTTCTTTTGCTTGGGAACCAAAAGGCGCTAAGGATTAAAATGTAGATTCCCCTAGGAAAGAGGGGTGGTTTAAATTCCTGTAAAATGTAAAGAGCCAAATGCAGCAGCTTTTCTTGGGAGCAAGTTTTAATAAGAGCAGAGAGAGATAGCTGGACCATACCAGGTGCTTAGGATGGGAGACAAGTAGCATCAATCCAGGAAGCCATCTCAGGGGAGCCTGGAAGCCGCCTATATTGAAGACTTCTTTAAATTTCTTTGCTTTTCTGAGAGCTTGTGTGTGTGTGTGTGTGTGTGTGTGTGTAAGATTTTGTTATTGAGAGAGAGAGAGAGAGAGAGAGAGAATGAGCAGGGGTAGCAGCAGAAGGAGAGGGAGAAGCAGACTTACCACTGAGCAGGGAGCCCGACAAGGCACTCCATCCCAGGACTCCGGAATCATGACCTGAGCCGAAGGCAGGTTGACTGAGCCACCTTGGTGCCCTCTGAGAGCTCTTCTTATGTACAACTAAATTCTATTCTATTCTATTCTATTCTATTCTATTCTATTCTATTTCCCAAGCTTCCTTTGCTCTGAGCCTTTGTCATCTTTTATAGAAAGGAAGTAGTGGAGAACTCAAAGGGTTAATGTGGGGATTAAGAGATCTAACACGCAGGAAGCTCCAGTTACACTGGCCATGCTCTCAGCCTATATCCATTTCTTCGCTTTCTTGTAACGCCAAGCATGTGCCATGTTCCAGACAATTGGAAAGGCTCCTGTATTTATCTGGATAACTTGGGCCAATGCGTACAACAGAGGGACAAATGGCATTTGAATGTGAATTATCAGGAGTAGCACTTTCCACCATGCCAGTGACCTTAGCATCCATGACAGCTTCGTTCTAGCCATGCAAGAGATTTTTTAGTCTTAAGAATTCCTAGAAAGGCTCCACAAAACTTGTGTTAAAGCTACAGCTTGACTTTTAACAGATTCAGTTGCTTTCATTTAATCTACACACGTGTTGTCTGAGGGGAATCCTATTCTTGGGATCCATCCAAGTTACACAGATAGTTTACTCAGGCCTGTGTGTGTGTGTGTGTGTGTGTTGTATACATGTGTGTGCATGTATGTGGGCACATGGCTCAACTTTGCTTTTACTATTTAACCTCATAATCTGTTATTTGGTTATAGTCAAGGAGAAAATAGACGAAATAAACTTCATTCTTTAAAAAAATTTATTTATTTATTTAGAGCGTGAGTAGGGGGAGGGACAGAGGGGGAGAGAATCCCAAGCTGACTCCCTGCTGAGAGCAGAGCCCTCTTGGGGGCTTGATCTCAAGATTCTGAGATCATGATATATATATACATATATATATGTATATGTATATATATATACATATACATATATATATGTATATATATATATTTTTTTTTTAAACCAGCAAATATTCTTTGAAGCATGTTCTCCTTTAGTTTGTGCACTGTTTATAATTTTTTTTGGTAGTACTAATTTAATGAACAACATACAACTTAAGAAAAATGGTGCTGTATGTATGAGCAACATATAACTTAAGAAAAATGGTGTCAGGTCTGTTTGTGTGGGGGGGATATTTCTGATTAGTATATTTCTCTATATTTAGAGTTAGGATTTGGCTAATTTCTCAGGTAACACCAGACCAGAATTGATAGGTTATGTAATGAAAATCAAACCTAAATAAAGCAAAACAGAAGTTATTCTAGTTATTCAAATTCTTATTTTTGTTTTAAAAATTATACATGCTTATTGTTTGAATATTTTTTTAAAAGATTTTATTTATTTGACAGAGAGACAGAGAGAGAGTACAATTAGGCAGAGAGGCAGGCAGAGGGAGAGGGAGAAGCAGACTCTCTGCTGAGCAAGGAGCCTGATGTGGAGCTTGATCCCAGGATCCTGAGATCATGACCTGAGCCGAAGGCAGCCTCTTAACCAACTGAGCCACCCAGGCACCCCTGTTGTTGGATATTAAAAGGTACAAGTTAGCAAAACAAAACACGCAGAGTGTCTCTGGTGATTTCTTCCCTTCACTTAACTCTGCTTCACTCTTCATGTTTTTGATATATATGTACTTTTCCCCAAAATGGGATTATGGTGTATATTAGGCTTTTCATACCTCTTTTTAAATACTTACAAGTATGTTCTTAACAGTTTCCTGTCAGTGTGCAAGTTTTATCTTAATCCAATCATTACAGCTCCTCTTAGCCGCAACTCCACCCGATACTTACACTTCTAAAGCCTGTGATTTATACCACAAGTTTAAAGAGAAACTGATTGGCTCAGCCGATAATTGTCACCTACTCCTTATTGTGTCACCGCCACTGGTAACTGATGAAAGCTACTCTAGGGCAGGGTGACCATCCCTGTCCCAACAGGATCCGCTGAAGAAGAGACTCTGTGGGCGGGAAAGATCCCCTAGAAGGGAATGTGGGTGGAGAGGGACCTAAAATAGAACTTGCACAGGAAGAGTGACTCTTGTCTGTACTACGTAGGAAGTATTTTTTCCTGTTTGTTTTAAAATTTTAATGGTATTTAGTTCTACCTGCTTTCTCTCTTTTTGTTACTCCAATAACACAGAGTAGGTCCATGGGTCCCTGGAACGCTCTCTGTTCATGCCTTTTTTTTTTTTTTAAAGATTTTATCCATTTACTTGAGAGAGAGAGGATGAGCAGGGGGGCAGGGGGCAGAGGGAGGAGAAGCAGACACTTAACTGAGCAAGGAGCCCACCAGGGGGCTCAATCCCAGAATCCCAGGATTCTAACCCCAGCCGAAGAAGGCAGGTGCTCAACCAACTGAGCCACGCAGGCACTCCCATTCAGTCTTTTTTCAGTCTCCTTTGCTTTTTCCTTTTGGGTCATTTCTATCATTTTATTTTCAAGTTCACTCATTCTTTTGTCATCTCCCTTCTGCTGCTAAGCTCATCCTTTGTATTTTTTTTTTTTAAATTTCGGTTATTATATTTTTCACTTCTGAAATTTCCATTTGGTTCTTCTTTATATATTCTGCTTCCTTGTGGACAGTTTCCTTTTTTTCCTTTAGTGTGAAGCGTCTTGATAGTTGTTCAGTGAAGCAAGGGTTGCTTTAGAATCCTGATAATTACAGCAGCTCTAACATCTCAGCGTTGGCACCTGAGTCAGTTTCCTAGGGCTACCGCAATAAATTACCACACACTTGGTGGCTCAGGACAACAGAAATTAATCCCCTGCACCGTCCTGGAGGTCAGAAATCTGAAATTAACTGGTCGGCAAGGTCATGCTCCCTTTGAAGTCTCTAGGGGAGAGTTTCTCCTTGCCTCTTCCACGTTTGGGTGACTCCAGGCACTCCTTGGCTTGTGGCTACAACCCTCCAATCTCTGCCTCTGCCTTCACAGGGCTGTTTCTCTGTTCATGCATTCCCTCCTGTTTTTATAAGGATGCTTGTTGTTGGGGCTGGGATGCACCAGGTAACCCAGGTAACCCAGAGTGATCAGTATAGTTTTTCTTGAGGTATTTTTTTTTCTTAAGATTTTATTTATTTGTTTGAGACAGGGAGAGATAGCAAAAGAGCGCACAAGTAGGGAGGAGAGGGAGAGGCAGGTTCCCTGAGAGCAAGGAGACTGATCCCAGGACCCTGAGATCATGACCTGAGCTGGAGGCAGGCACTTAACCGACCAGGTTGGTGCTCCTTCTTGAGGTATTTTTAAAAACCCCTTCGAGTTTTTTCTTGGACCCGATGTTCATTGAATAGTGTGCCGTTTAATTTCCATCTATGTGTGCATTTTTCCATTTCCCTTATGTTATTGTTTCTTCTTTCCATCCACTGTGGTTAGAAAAGCTACTTGGCTTGGTTTTAACCTTCAAATTTGTTACGACTCGTTTCGTGACCCAGGAACTCCTGTTCGTCCATCTTGCTGAAAACAGTACCCCTCGCCTTTCTTTTCTCATTCAAGTGAAGATCTTCCCAGTTCTTGTTATGACAAATGATTTTCAACTGAAACCTGGTTATTTTGGATTTTGTGCTATGAGACTCTGAATCTTATTTAAATCTATTGCGGTAGCAGGTGTTTTGTTTTTGCTTTTGTTTTTGTTTTTATTTTTGTCCTGTTTTGTTTTGGATGCTGCTCAGGCAGGGAAAAGAAACACTGACTCCTTACTGCCCGGGATGGTTAGAAGTCCCTGTTCCCCACTGGCCCATGCTCACGCCTGGAGGGAGCGGTTCCTTGTTACAGCTGGTGGGGGTGGGTGTTCAGGGCTCCTGGTAGGCCTACCGGTTATGTCCTAGCTGGGAGGGGTAGAAGCTCCTTGCTACTGCTTCCTGCGTGTTTCCCAATGATGTTGCACAGGGACAACCCATGACGTCATTACAGCTAGGCTGACTCCCCATTAAGCTTGCTCTACACCTCCCAGCAGGGAAGTACAGAGAGGACCTAGCATCCATCATGTAGTGGGTGGGGTGGGGAGGTCAAAGCTCTCCATGCAGCCTTTACTGACAGAGGCAAGGCCTCCAGCTTTTTCCTGTGGTGTTTGACAAGAATAGAACAGGTGTTGTCTACAAGCTTTCGCCTTGCTAGGTTGCCCCTTTACTGTCCTTTGCTTAGAGAGAGCAGGCTTTTGGTGTGGCTTTTTGTCTGCACTCATCGGTGATTCTGGGTTGTTTCCTTCTCCACCACTACCCTCTCTGGGATACAAGAGGCAAAAAGGAAACTCAGGGAGCCCACTTCAGATCCCAAGGTAGCTAGCCAGTCTGCCTCCTGCTCTCTCCATCTTTCAAAGTCTTCTTGTGCTTTTTTTTGTATACAATGTTGAGAGTTTTCAGCTGTGTTCAGTCGGAGAAGTAATAAAATTACATTTCTTCCATCTTTTCAGGGGAGGAGGTCTCTTCAGTGATGTAAATATGACATAAAGGTATTTACTTTTTTGGAGTCAATTTCTGTGTGTGTGTGTGTGTGTGTGTGTGTGTGTGTGTGTGTGATGCATCCCTCCTAAATCGTATGTAAGTATTAATTTATTTTTAGTGATTATTTAATAGTTTCATCTTTACACAAATGACCTTAACCAATTTCACCTGAAAATCAGTTAGTCAGAATGTCTAGGAATCTCTCTTACACCAAACTCTCCAGGTGGTAAAATATATGCCAGAATTTGAGATCCACAGCTTTATCCATTAAAAAAAAATTGTGATGTGAGTTGTAAGGCAAGAATCTCACCTAGTTTTTTTCCCAAGTCATTAGCCAATTGTCTTAAAACTATTTATTAAATTGTTCTCTTTCCTTCACTGATTTACAATGCCACTTGATAAAATATTAAATTCATATACAAATGTAAATGTAAATATTTGGATTTGTTTCCAGATCTTCCATTCTGCCTTATTGATCTGTCTGACCATTCTGGCGCCGGTAACTTACTTTTAAAAATTGCTGTAACTCCAGGCTGTGTAGACTTCTGAATGTTGCCCTGCACCAGTCTCTAAGAGCCTCCAAAGAAACCACTTGCCAGGAGAGAATTAGATGACTCATATGTGAGGAAGCTTTGTAAATTGCAAAGATCTCTGGCCTCTCAACCCACCCCTGACACCAGCACTTCCTAAAACACTGATCTCATCCTATCCCTTCCTGACTCCAAGTCCTTACTCATAAGATGGATCTCATTATCCTGGCATTGAGGGTCCTTCCTGCGCAACTTGGTCTCTGTCCACCTCTTCCAAATGACGTCCCACTTGCCTTGAATAAAATCCTCTTCTCTAATCACATTTATCTACTCTCTGTTTTCCAGACTTGCCTGACACATTTCTTGAATCTTACTTGTTGTCCTCCCCACCTTGAAGTGTGTCTTTCAAGGCCAGACTCCTTCCAGAAAGCTTTTTATTTGAATTTTCCAGCTTACATGACCTCACTTTGCACTCATGGCTCTCACTTCACACTTAACATATATTGACCTGTGACAGCTCTCACATTGTGAAATTACTTTGTTATTGATGTTTTCTGGAGTGTACAGATCATCTCACCCGATGTCACTGTTACATGCTTATATACTGAGGCTCTGCCTTCTTGTGTGTATGTCCCTGTGTTCCTTGAGCAAAGTGTGACCATAGACATCCACTCAATACGTATTTACTGGCCAAAGAAAGCCTGTAAATAAGGGTAATACTAGATCTCAATGGAAGTCCGTCATTAATTTACATAATTTAAACCGAGACAGAGGATTGATCTCCTGGCTTCATCTATTTTCAGGTATGTATTCAATTCAGAGCAAAGGGACAGGTGAGGCCTGTGCTCTGAGACATCTTTGCTTTATGTTAATGAGCTCGACAAGGATCTCCTGGGACACCATGATCTCTGTGGAGAAGCGTGGAAACCCATGAATATCTTCTTTAGATCCTTGTGAAAATCTTCCTGCAGCTCAGAATAACGTCTGTTGGACAGAGCAGAGGATGTTGAAGAGATGCTGTCATTATCTGTCCTGTCCACCGCTCCATACTCTTTGCTCATCTAAAGCCCTTGATGCCTCAGGAGCCATTAAAAAAAATTTTTTTTTAAATCACTTGATCCATTTTTTCTGGCCACGGCTGATTGGACTGATCAAAGGGTGTACAGTGATGAGTAGGGCCAATCTGGTTCCTGCTCTGGTGAATCAGAACTAAGAAACACAGGATAATTGCCAGTTGGATGTGGATGCTGCCGCTGAAAGATCCCGCCAGTAAAACCAGAGCCAAGGAGGCTGTGATGGCAGAGAGCAACAGAAACGCACAGGCTGGGAGAAAAAGAGAATGAGCCAGAGAAAGGAGGAGAATGATGCTTCTGATAGGGGGCTGGTGGGAGCTGTCTCTGGAGTTAGAGCGTTTCTGCAAATACTCCCTTATCTGAGCTCTCTTGAGCTGGTCCCCTTCTCCCAGTACTGGGTCTCCTCTGTTCCTATGCTGGAGTCCTCATGAGATCATTTGAGCCTAATATCAAGCTCGCTTGCTTTTCTTACCGTCCTCTGCCAAGCTTGAGGGAGAGGGGTGTGTCTGCTCCCGTCAACCAAATTAGCCTGTAGACCAGGCGACACTGAGGTAAGTGGATCTCAGCTGTTTTTTTTCTGTCTAGAGAACACATATTTGAATGGTAGCAGGAGCCATACTAATGGGATGAACTTTAAAAAATATTGCTCTCAACAAGGTTTTAAGCCTTTAAAACTTTCTATCGTGAAAAATTTCAAGCACACAGACAAGTCGAAAGAATAGAATAGCAGCATCAATCTACCAAGCAGATTTGATAATTATTAACATTTCTTCATATATGCTTCACCTACCTCTTTTTTGGGTCACTGAACCTTTTTAAAATAAATTATGGATATTATAACACTTTATCCCTAAATAGTTCAGCACGCATCTCTAAAAGAGGACATTTTCCTATACACCCACAATGCCATTCTTGTATAACCAAATGGACAATATTTTCTTTAATATCACCAGTAACGTGCCTGTACTGAAATATTCCCAATTGTTATCACAATGTCATTTATAGATGTTTTGAGCCCAGATACAAACAAAGATGACATTGCCTTGGATTATTATGTCCTTTAGTTCTTTCAGTCTAGAACAGTCCCTCCCCCTTTGCTTTAAATGAAGAAATTGGGTTAGATATTTTGTAGAATGTCCCACACTGTAGATTATTTTGATGGTTCCCTCATAGCATTGTTTATCTAGTTTGTCTCTTCCCTATAATTCCTGTCCAAAACAAGTTAACTCGAAACACCAGGTTAGATTCAAGTTAAACCTTTTGGACGGGGCGCCTGGCTGGCTCAGTTGGTTAAGCGGCTGCCTTCAGCTCAGGTCATGATTCCAGGGTCCTGAGATCAAGCCCCACATTGGGCTCCCTGCTTAACGGAGAGTCTGCTTCTCTCTCTCCCGCTGCCTGCTCCTCTGCTTACATGTGCTATCTGTCAAATAAGTGAATAAAATCTTAAAAAAAAAAACAAAACACCTTTTGGTGGCAGTACCTTATAGGAGATGATGCAGTGCATTTCGTATTCTATCCCATCAGGAGATGCAGAGATGTCTGGCCATCACTCCCACCATCTGTGATGCCACATCGGTAACTTTGTTACTGACGACAGAAGCCAGATGTGTCCACTGTAAAGGAAGATACTCCCTTTTGTCATTAGCAAATAATCTATGGATGATACTGTCCAGTTTTCTATTAACCTTTCACTAACGATTTCAGTATCCAGTGTCAACCCTTTCCTGAGTGGATAAGCTCTGTCACCATCTGATCAGTTTGTGACAACAGATCAGGTTACAAGGGGAATTGAGAAAGCTCCTTTAGAAGAGGTCGTTACAAGTATTACTGTTAATGTGCATATACCTACTATTACCTTTTGCAGCCTAGTAATGCCATGCCAAAGTACAGTGTCTCAAAACAACAGCAGTTATTGTATTATCTTTTATGGTCTCTGTGGGTCAGGAATTTGGAAAGTGAATGGTTATGTGTTTCTAACACGAGTTATGTCAGGTGGTTGTTGCCGGACGTGGCTGGAGTTGGAAAAGCAGGAAATTAGAATAGATGGGGGCTGGCCAGACATCTCTCTGTCTTTCTGTGTAGTCTCTCTGCATGGGCTACTTTGGGTTTCTAATTAGCATGGCGGCCTCAGGGTGGGAGGACTTCTGTATGTGGTGGCTGTGAATTCCAACAGAGTTCCAGCAAATGAAGTAGAAACGTCACCGTCTTTTGTAACTGAGCCCTGGAGGTCACGTGGCTTCACTAACATATTAGCAGGCCAGCCAATAACATTGCCTCATGTTCAAGGGAAAGAACATAGATCCTACTTCTCCATGGCAAGAGTATAAAAACATTTGCAGACATATTTTAAAACCATCACATTTCAATGAAATAAATGTATATATATATTTATATTTACTACTTGTTCTCTTTTTTCAGAAAGGATCTGAGTAACTGCTCAATGATAAAACAAATGGAACAATGACAAGTAAGACTAAAACAGAAAAACAATAAAGAGGTGAAAGACACAGATGTTCCAGGCACCTGGACTGATTCTAGTTCCTTCCCTTAAGGAATATATTCCCTTCCTGTCTGGGAAGATGAAAAAATGCAGGACTTTGGTGTTTATAGTGTTAGCTGTTCAGTAAAAGGAAGTTTACAAATTTATCTGGAGTCACTTTTTCCCCTTGACACTGAATTTTAGGAAGGTTTTATTGAATGGGTCCTTTTATTAGAGCCATTGAGAAACAGAATAGTAAATGCTTGGGTTTTGGTGCTCAAAAGAGAGAGAAGTGCTCTTTAAGTGACACTGTGATATGATTTCTTGGTGGAAACAGAGAGATAAATACTAATGGTGGCTTTTAACTCATTTCCACAGGGAACTGAGACATGATGGGGTATGTTGCCTTCTGGAGATCTAAAAACCTCAGCCTCAGGGTACCCACAGCAATGATTTCTCAACTCTGGCTGCACATCAGAATCATGGGGGTGGTGACACCTTTGGAAAACTTTGATGCCCAAGTTATTCCTCAGATCAGTTGGATAAAATCTCTGGGGGGAGAGACACAGCCAATCAGTATTTAAAAAAATTCTCCATAGGATTCCAGTGCATAGTGGAGAAACCATGGCTTTAGAGCTGGGCTGGACAGACTGTTCCTGAAAATGGTACATAGTAAATATTTCTGATTTCTCAGGCCACACTGGTTTTGTTGCAACTATTGACCTTTGCCTTCGTAGCCGGAAAGCAGCCACAGACAATATGCCTGGGCGTGGGCGTGGCTGTGTTCCATAAGACTTGATTCACAAAAAACAGGTTGTAGATGGATGTGGCCAGTGGGCCCTAGTTGGCTGCCTCCGATGTAGAGCATAGTTAGTTCACAGCTCTCTTCAACGGCCTCGTTCTTGTCGGTGGGACCCCAGTTGTGCGGATGGGAAAGAAAGGAATTCTTCTATAGTGGCTGCCACCGGGGCAATTTAAGCAGTCGTTTGAACTTAATCTTTAATATTTCTTTTTTATTTCTTTTTTATTTTTAAAAAAATTTATTTATTTATTTGAGAGAGAGAATGAGAGAGAAAGCACGAATGGGGCGAGAGAAAAGCAGACTCCATGCTGAGCAAGGAGCCCAAAGCAGACTTGATTTCAGGGCCCTGGGATCATGACCTAAGCCCAAGGCAGACGCCCAACTGACTGAGCCACCCAGGTGTTTCCTTTAGTATCTCTTTTTAAAAAGGAAAGGATACAAGTTTTATGTATTTGTTTTTCTGGGTACCCCTTCCCCCATTCTAGGTCACACATAACTCTCCTGTCCTAGGACACAGATCTTTGGAGCCAGGAGTGACCTTAGAGATGGTTCCCTCCCCACTCTCTCCATCAGGGTGAGGTTGACCACCATGCCAGGGCTGGCACTGGGAGGGCGGGACCAGTGCCTGGGCCCTGGCATCTGGTCTAGAAGCTCAAGTCACTTACCCCTCTGCCACACATTTGTACTCAGCTCCCTTTCCAACTTCTAACACTAACGTGCCCACTGAGCTCCTACCCCTCTGCCCGTTTATAACACTCAATGCCATGAATCTCGGACACAGGCATGACCTTGATTTGTTTCCAGGTCATCGTAAATTATTTGAGGATGGGGTCATGTGTTGTTCTGTATTCTCCAACCCTGCCTTCCACTAACTATGTCGCCTCCCATTACTCCCTGTCAGTGCCACCCCCTCCACACCCAAAGTCCTAGAGTTTCCTCTTCCTCTCCAAGTCCCTTAACTTCCCTGCTTGCTAAGGCCAGACAGTCTTCCCTGCCTTCAACCTTCTCTCAGACCCCTTCCACTGGGACTCAGAGGACCCCATGCTTTCCTGGCCCTGTGCATAAGCCTCTCTCTGGTCTTTTGAGCATCTTTTAAAAGACAGTCCACACTGTGTTATTGCCAGTGCTGGCTCAATCCTCGGCTTGTTCCATCTGTGTAATCTTTTGTGTAATCTCATTGGCTTTCATGATTTGGGATTCCAAAAATACTCACACAGCTCCCTTATCTCTGCCTGGTGTTACTACAGTTGCCCACTAGCTAGAAGAGTCCATTTAAAATTCCTGCCGAATGTCAAAGAACATAGTGAAGAGTGACTTGTTCACATTTTGACTACACTGACTAAGCAATTATGTGCTGCCTTTATCAGCCTTCTTTGCCTTCATAAATTTTTCCTTTTAATTATTTCATGTGGATAAATTTCCAGTTGTATAAAGTTTAGGAATGATTAAATGGAAAGATATAGAAATTTTAGAGATCTCGATTTCTGTTTGTCTTCATTACTCACTGGGTTCAGTGTCTAGATAATTTGATTCTGATAGGATTCTTATGAGGTAAGTAGAGTGCATATGCCATATAAAAAGGTTAATTAAAACAAGCATATATCATATCTCACCTCTGAAAGCAGTTTTAGTATTAAAATAATTATTTTCTGTCATGGTAGGATTTTGGTAAAATTGGTAGTGATGTAAATTGAAAGACCTCTTTTAAGAAAGCAATTTGGCAACATCGAAGGAGTGTTTTTACAATAAAAATACAAGGTGAATCATACTGTTTGATGTACTTAAAATGTTCAAAAAAAGAAAATACAGTTATTTGGTTGCAAGGATAGGGAAGTGGAGTGTGGGGCTTTGGTAGCCCAGGGCAAGTTCAAACATAATATTTAGATTTTCTTTGTGTTTGAGGTGGGGCCACCTGACCTCCAGGAGTAAGGTGAGAACCTTCTAATTTAACTCTGAGGTTTTTGCTTAATTAGACAAGGTGTTTTTTTTATTAGATGAATGGTTCTCTTTGCCAATGTTCTAATTATTACATATTCCCACCAGAACTTTCCAGTGGAAAATAATGAGAAAGAAAGGGCAAAACTATGTGACTAACAGGGATGAGGGCCCTTCCATTGTCTCTGTACTCAGGGTAACTGGTCACCAGTCTGGCTAGTAAAGTTTTCCTCTCAGAGAAGCAGGAAATGAAAAGGCAGACCATGATGGAAGCATGGATAGTGTGGTGAGTCATCTCTGAGGCCTACCCATTGCCTCATGGTACTAAGGGTTTTATACTTTTAAACAAAACCACCTGAGTTAAGACAACAGTGTACTTGGAATCCTATTAGTTATTTTCCAGATTTGATCTTTCCCAGTATAAGCCAAGCCAAAAACATTCTGGAGATTTGAATGTTCCAACAGTTAGGTACCTGTATTTTACATGGAAACAAACAAGAATTCACAGGCGTAGTTCAGCCATTTTGTGAGCTGATTGTACTGATTGAGTTTTGTGAGTAGACTGAATTTTTCACATGTTGGGAGAATCAGGCAAAACTCTGTTCATCTTGTGACAGACTTAGGAAAATAGAGACTAGCACCGTGAATTGTCCCTGAGTTCTCTAATAACACTATACTAGTATCCACAGTGAGGCTAAGCAGATAAGTTGGAGGGGTAAGTTAGTAACTGGGATATCATAGAAATTTTTTCTGGTTAGGAAACATATTTTTGGGGAGCACTGAACAGTCTGGGAGGAGACTCATGTGTCTATTTTTTTGTTCCTGGAAGAGAAGATTAAATCACTAGTAGGCGAAGCTGAAGTGGGGATTTCTCTGAGTTGCTAGCAAAGTTCTGTTTCAGTTATCCATTGCTATGAAACACAAAATCCCCAAACATAATAACTTAAAAGAATGATGTATAATTTGTCACATTCTGTGGACAGGGATTGGGGCAGGGCTTAGCTGGCTGGTTCTTCTGTTCTGGGTGATCTTCACTGGGTCACTCATGCAGCTGCATTCAGGCAGGAGCTTGACTGGGGTGAAACATTCAAAATGGCCTCTCATCCTTCAGGACCTTTTCCCAGTGGCTTCTAATGTCACTAGTCTAGTCTGGACTTCCTTATAATATTACACCTGGCTCAAAGAGCATAAAAGTAGGTGCCAGGCCTCTTTAGGCCTAGACCCAGAATGAGCACAGTAATGGTATTCATTCTGTTGATGAAAATAAATCGCAAGATCAACCCAGGTTCAAGAGGGTGGGATGTACCTTCCACTAATTGATGGGTGGAGAGTCTGTTTATTTTTTGGGGAATCCCAAGCTTTGATAGCTTGGTAGTTTTCTTCAAAGAACCCAATTTAAATCTAGTATGCAAATGTTTTTAATCACAACACAATTAATATTTATGTTGTTATTTCAACAAAGGAAACAATGGCCATAAAAAATTTATATATGGAAAATTTCTAGAAGAAATCAAGATCTAGCATGATAGAAAAGTGTAATTAGAAGACTTCTGGGAAATGTAAAGTGTAGAGGTCTTTCCTTAACATATGAGGGAACCAGGACTCTTATGAATACTGTATTTGTTTAAATTTGTTGTTTTTAAATTTTAAACCATGAAGTCTATTTTTATTACCTTGACAGAGCAAGGACTGGAAATATCTCATAATTCCCAGCTCTCTGCTTATCTCTTCTCTTTATATTCTGATTATATGGCTAAATGTTTTGAGATTCAGCAGTTAAGCCTCAAGAAAATCTAACCAGTTGTGTATTTTTTCCCCCATAATCCAGAGTTTCTTGCCTTTGGTACTATTGATATTTTGGGCTGGGCAATTCTTTGTCCTGGGGTGCTGTCCTGGGCATTATACCATGTTTCGTGGCAGCCAGGTCTCTACCCACTAGTTGCTTAGGGGACCCTCAACCCTCACCTAGTTGTGATACACACACACTGCTAGATGTTTTGATTGAGACCCATGGCCATAATCTAAGGTACTGACATCTACCAAGTTGCAACTTTCTGAACAGTCCACATAATGCTTAAGAATGAACTATTTTCCAGACCCAAAACTAAGGCCATCAGTCTGACAAAAGACATTCCCCCTGCTGCCCTGTCCCCACAATTTGCATATTCATATTTATAAAACATGCTCCAAGTTATACACTGTATGAAATTAAAATCATTTTTGGTTACATACACCATACAGATCACCTTTAACAAAATTATTTACTTAAAATCTAGTCGTTTGGGAAAATCTAGGATCTACAGGATCTATAGGTTATAGGACTCCTTTTGCAAAATGGAACTTAACAACTGTTGGCAAATGTTAGTTGTCTTTTTATCTTATTTCACTCTGGACAGGCCCATCTGGGGAGGTATGTTCATGAAACACCGAGGGAAGCAGAGATTTGGCAAAATGTTTACTTGATTTGAAACAAGTGGGTCAGAAAATACTGAGTTTAAAAACACTTCCTGATTCAAGTATTGTTCAGACTGACTTTCTACACTAATCAAATTGTTTTAAGTATTCATTGAACTCAGTATTGTGTCACAACAACTGGAGTGTCTGATAAATTATTCTCTCCTAGTTGTTTATGAATCCAAGCATATGTGTTACAAAACTGAATTTGATCTGACAATTTCCATCTTTCTTTCCCCTGTGAATGATAATGTTGATGGAACCATAGAAGCAACACCATCAATGAAATTAAATAATTTCAAGGTTTCTTGCTTAGGAAATCTAAGGCATTATCAGAAAGTGCCCCAGGAGGCAAAGCAGAGTGCACCCAAATGGTTCATACAAATCTTGATTTTTCAATAGTGGTTAAAAGCCAGTCAAATCACATTTATTTCTCCTTAGATATCAGAAATGGATCTGCAAAAAAATCTGCAAATAAATCTTCCTGGCCTCTCCATATATAAATGCATGAGTGAACTTCTTCATTTGCATTTTTTGAGCTTTCCCACACATACAAATACCTACAATATCCCGCGATGCTGTTCTGCTGATTTGGAAAAGCTGCCTGGTGGTTTCCCCTCTGGCGTTTTGAATAAGGTACTAGCTGAAGGTGCTAAATAATTCTCAAGTCAGTGCAAGTTAATATTTCTGCCCAGTTCCTAATAAAATACAGCTGAACTCTCAACCAGGAGATGTTATCTATCATCTGACATGCACTTGACTGTGATAATGAAATGCTGCCTGCCTCATTCCTAAATGTTGAAGTTGAGATCCCTGTAGAATAATTTTGGCAGTCTGGTTTCCCAACGTTTTAAGAAATTTTTTAATTGCATATGAATTAAGAATTGTTTTGTCCACTGACATGAGTTAAATGCTTGATAAAGTTGAGGTGGATTTGGTAACTTGGTGATTACGTATTTATCATCTTAATAGCTTGCTTTCCCTGCTGTTTCCTCCTCGCCCTTCCTTCCCACCCACAACTTGAGATTTGACGCCCAGTGTCTGTCCCGAGCTTCCTGAGCCTCACATCTGGATTGGAATTACCTTTAATTATATCCTCAAGGAGCCCAGAGTTCTCTGCAGAATTCTCCTACAGAGTTCCTTAGTTACCTAAGAAACCAGCCCATTAATTTCTCTGTTGATCTTAATTTCTGTGGAGTATAAAATCTTTGGCAAAAATATAAAATTTCACTGAGAGATTAAGTCAGGAAGACAAAGAAAGTGGCAGTCAGTTCGGAAATAATTTATGTAAAAACATAAGTCACTGTAAGCAATGAGGATATCTGGTCCTCTGACCCAGCATGTTCTAAGTCCAGCTACACAAAATGATATATGCCCAGACCCTCCCTCCCCGCACCACCACTCCCCGCAAATTTAATGAGGCCTCCTGCACCTTCTGATTAGTTTCCTGTTAGACTTTTCTGGAATGAAGATGAATTTGGTGTAAGGATTCACTACCTTTGTTTCCCTGAGGACTTTCTTCAGTTCAGGGTGGCAAAGTAAAGAATGTTCCAGAGAAATAAACTTCTGGGATCCATTTTTGAAGGGCTGCATATGGAGACAGAAAGGGCTTCTTTTATGAAGACCGTGGAGACCTCTCCCCACCTCTAACTTATGGCTCATAGACGTTCCTAACATTTGCGCTCCAGCTGGCTAAGGGAAACCTGGCATTGTGATCAACACACCTACTTGAATGGTTTCCTCCAGTGTTGCATACAGTAGGTATAAAATAAGTGTCAAATAAGCGATCTGGCATTTAAACTTAAATTGCTTTGTGAAGCTCTTTGTGTTACTGAGTTTACTGCTGCTTTATTCTTTTCCTAGTTTAAGATCAGAGAATATTTCAGGCAGCTCCTCATAAAGATTTCCATCCCAAGGTCACTGACAGGGTCATTCCGTCAACTTTACATGTTCAGGGGTGCACTAGGATATGAGGTAACACGGGACCTGGGGTGAGGGGGAGATTTTTCAATCTGTTAAAGAATTCTCTGTACTCTTCTAGAGCACACATTTTCAAGAGGGGTGAATTTGTTTTGTGGGGGGGATCAAAAACCTTTAGACATTATATTAGACATTATAGTTTGTGGCCTTCCGAAGCTCAATCCAAACGTATAAAACCATAGTCCTCAGTACTTAGGTTCTCTCATTAAAGAGAAATTTAATTTAATTTAAAATTAAAATACATTCATTTCCATTAATTTTAAATGAAATTTATTTATTTTTTTCTTTCGGGGAGGACATTATTGGGAAGAAAAAGGTTGAGAAATATCATTCTGGTGCCTACACCTTCTCTGTGGCTTTGGATTCGGCCGGTGAGAAGCAGATGTGTATTGTTTAGTGATTTCCTTCAGATAAAACCAATACTTTAAAAATGCCCCCCCAACCCCTATGGCTCTTCATAAGATAAAACCCTGGGAAAGGATTGGGAAAGGACCTTCCACTGGTGCTGGGTACATCAAAGTCTGAGTTGAAGGGATTAGTCAAGTTTAGCTAACACAGCTAGCCACGAGCCTTCACTCTAACTCCCCACCATTTTCCCCCAATACTCCCTGTCTTCCATGTGGCAGGTTCGTTGGGTCTCGTAAAAGGCAACACGTCCTAATTTGGGCCAGCTGTATATCCTGTATTTTCTTCTCCTTCGGAAATGTTTATGATTCCTTCCAGGCAGCAAGTTTCTGCAGGCACCTGCCTCTTTCCTGGGCATGGCTTGCCAGGAGTTATCAGACCTTGACTTAGGAGAAAATGTGAAAATAACTCTAGTAACCCCTGGGGGCCCGTCATAATCTCCACCCATGTACTCATTCCTGCTGGACACCCACACCCAATGATATCTTAGTCAGGACTCACTCGGACATCTCATCTGAGTCCCTCAGCAAGAGGGTGAGGCTGCTGGGTAATCTCTCCTCTTTAGAAACAACTACGAAAACATCGGATAAACTAGTTCTAGTGACTTACCCAAGATCATGCAGCTAATAAATACTAGAGTCAGGACAGCTCTCATTCCAACACACACTGGAATGTTAGTTCTTGGAGGGCGGGATCTGCACTTTTTGCTCACTGTCTGGGCCTAACATGGGGCCTGGCACACAATAGGAATTCAAGCAATGTTTTTTAAAGGAATACATTTTTCCAAGCCTTGGGCTATCCCATCCATCAGTGCAGTGCAGGAAAGTCCCCTAAGAGTGGGAGCCGTTTATCTGCTTCAAGGTCAGTATTACATTGTGATAGTTATCTCCTCCATTTTAAAAGATGAGTTTTTTTTTTTTTAAAGTGCATAGCTTGCCCAAACATCTAAGAAGTTTGACATGGAGTTCAAGGTGAGCTTATTGTCCTGGGTTGTGTTCCAGTTCCAATTCATTACATGAAGTTGGTGTTAAACAGTAAGATGTTCTTGTTATTCACTTCTCTTGTATTAGGAGATGCACGCTGTACACACAGGTGAGGATACTCCTTTCTGTTTTCAAGAAAGTTTACACGTAACACAAACGGATGAAAGAAGAGAATGCATGCATTCTGAGAGACAGAAAATACACAATGAAACTGTTCACTTCTCTTGAAATCAGTTATTTATTGAGAATAAGTTATATTGCATTGTCACAGATTGGTACACAAACAGAAACTAGCTTTCCCCTGCATTAGCTTTTGGTAAGGAAAGGTGTTCCAGTGGGTTCTATAGGTGTGGGGTGAATATGTTTCTGATTGAAGAAAATTGCATTTATTCTGTCCATTATGGGGTAGCAGCTTTTATTATATTTTAGTGCTGTGTTAGGCAATGGGAAAGATGAAAATGAATTGAGAAAAAAAATCTTGTCTTTGATTATACCAGATGAAGATAGGTAAAACATAACTAATTAAGGTCGGAAGTCAGAAGTATAAAAGGCTATGAAGTGTTTGGAGCAGGGAAGGGTTATTTCCTGTTTTGTGAGGCAGGAAGGGGTGTGCAGGATCAGATAAAGGAGGAGGCACTATTTAAATTGGGTCTAAAATTAAGGAATAATCTGGATTACAGGTATTAAATACAGGAAGGAAAGAGTAATCTGGGCAGAGAACATGACCAGTGTCATGGATGCAGAAAAGTGAAGGCATGTACAAGGCGACAAAACATCATTTAGTGGGGACTAGGACATGTGGTACTTGGTTCTCAGAAACTAAACTTAGAAAGGTTCAGAAAGCTGTGGGGTTCCATAGAGTTGTTGTCATTCTGGAGTCTTGTTGAATTTGTTTTCCCCCATTCTTTTGAAATTAGGCATGGCCAGGAAACTTTTTTTTCCCCTCCAGGTTTGGTGCAATGTAACTGACATATAACATTACTTAAGTTGGTATGCAATGCAAGAATTTGATACGTGCATGTATTGCAAAATGTTTATCACAATAAGGTTAGTTAACACATCATTAACCTCACATGATTACCATTTTTTTTTATGATTACCATTTTGTTGATGTTTTGTGAGGACACGGAAGCTCTACTTTCATAGCCATTTTCAAGTACAGTACAATAGGTACACTATTGTTAATTATAGTCTTCGTGCTGTACCTTATGTCCTTGGAACATACTCATAACTAAAAGTTTGTACCCTTTGACCATTATCTCACCATTTGCCCCAGGAACCACCATGCTAATATTCCTGTGGATTCAGCTTTTTTAGATTTCATTTTAAGTGAGATCATGTAGTGTTCATCTTTCTCTGTTGGACTTATTTCTCTTAGCATAATGCACTAAAGGTCCATCCACGTTGAGGTAATATTTGTGAGTAGCAGGATTTCCTTCTTTTTTAATGGCTGAATAATATTCCATCGTATGTAAATACCATATTTTCTTTATCCATTTATCCACTGATGGACAATTAGGTTGTTACCATGCCTTTAAAAAATATTTTATTTATTTGTCAGAGAGGGAGAGAGAGCGACTACAAGCAGGGGGAGTGGCAGGCAGAGGAAGAAGCAGGCTCCCTGCTGGGATCCTCCCTAGGATCATGACCTGAGCCAAAGGCAGACAATTAATCGACTGAGCCACCCAGGTATCCATTTCCATGTCTTGACTATTGTAAATAATGCTTCAATGAACATAGGAGTGCATATATCTCTTCAAGATAGTGAGTTTATTTCTTTTCGACTTATACCTAGAAGTGGGAGTGCTGAATTATATGGTAGTTCTATTTTTAATATTTTGAGCGACCCCCATGCTGTTTTCAAGTGGCTGCACAACTTACGTTCCCACCGCAGTGCACAAGTGTTCTCTTTTCTCCAAAGCCTTGAGAGCATTTATTGTCTCTTGTTTTTTGGGTAATAGACATTCTGAGAGGTAAGAGGCAATATTTCATTCTGGTTTGATGTACGTTTCCCTGATTATTAGTGATGTTGAGCACCTTTACATGTACTTGTTGGACATTTGTATGTCTTTTTTGGAAAAATGTCTGATCAGGTCCTCTGCTCATTTTTAAGTCAGTTTGGTTTTTTTGCTATTGAGTTGTGGGAGTTCCTTATGTATTTTTATTATTGACCCCTTATCAGATATATAGTTTGCAAATATTTTCTCATATTCTGTAGGATATCTTTTCCTTTTGTTGATTCTTCCTTTTTCTATGTAGAAGCTTTTTGTTTAATGTCATCTCACTTCACTTTTGTTGCTTATTTTGGTGTCATATCTAAAAAATCATCACGAAGACTGATGTCGAGGAACTTTTTCTCTATGTTTTTCTTTTGGAGTCTTATGGTTTTATGTCTTGCATTTAAGCCCTTAATCCATTTTGAGTTAAATATTTGTGAGTGGCTTAAATAAAAGTCTTTAATGTCATTCTTCTATTTTTGGATAGGCAGTTTTCCCAACACCATTTATTGAAGAGCCTATTTTTTCCACATTTATTTCATTGGCTTCCTTGTCAAACATTAGTTGACCATAAATGTATGAGTTTCTTTCTGGGTTCTCTACTCTGTTCCATTCATCTAAGCATCTGTTTTTATGCCAGCACACACTGTTTTGATTACTATAGTTTTGTAATAAAATTTCAAATCAACATGTGCAGAACATCCACATTTGTTCTCAAGATTGCTTGTCCTTGGCTATTTGGGGTCTTTGGTAGTTCCAGATAAAATTTAGGATTTTTTTTTTTTATTTCTGTGAAAAATGTGGCCACATATCTTGATTTATGCTCTCATAAATCAGACTATGAGATAAAGCCTTAAATGTAGCTAGAGTATTTGTGAAGTGATCTCATGGAACAGAAAAGAGGGACGTGGGAAGGTGACCGGGAATGGGGGAAAACTATGGGCAACTAATATTCAATATTCAGTCCTGTTGAGGACACTCAGAGGTATTATGAGGATTGTGTCATAAAGGGAAAGGGATCCTAGGGCATATATCACAATTCCCATCCTCCAATTTGTTGTTACCCAGTGGGATTAACATCCTTGTCTTTCTGGATCACCCTCATGTATGGAACAAACTCTGGTGTTGGTGAAAGCCTTTGAGAATAAAAAGAGAGAGAGAGAGAGAGAGAGAAACGGGCATTTATGTTGGGAAGCTGTCAGCTTGCTGGGAATTGCCTGCAGTTCCAGCTGAGCTCAAGTAACTGAGGACTATGGGGCAGGGCCTCAAGAGTGTGTGCTAAGTACGTATCTTACTTTGGTGAGTAGAAGATGAACAAAAGTGATGTCACTTCTAGGTGGCAACTTTAAGAAAGAGTTCATGATTTCCATATTCCTTTCCCCTGCCAGACCAAAAATAATGGTTCAAATGGTGGGGACTCCCTTGACTTGTGTTCTGCAATAAAAAGATGTGGGGCAGAACTAGCAACTGGCTCACAGAGTACAGACATACAGCATGAGTGAGAAATAAACTTGTTTCTTATAAGGACTTACAATGTATTTTAATTTTGCAATTTTAGGTGCTTTAAGGGTTATTACTAGTTGTTAAGGGTTATTACTATTACTATGTTACTATTACTATTACTATTACTATTTGTTAAGGGTTATTACTACTTGTAAGTGTTATTACTCTTACAAGGGTTATTACTAATTCAACATGACCTAGCTTACCCTGACTGACATATATTCATTTCCAAACTGGTTTGTTATGTGATGGTCAATTATGGTAACCAAGAATTAATTTTAATACCTCAAAGTCTAGGGCAGAAATAAGATAGAAGTGTAATTCTCTGTAATGTCCAGTTGAAGATGGGCATGGGGTTGGGATGGGTGGGGTTCTACACTAGCTCATCTGGGGATCCAGGTTCTTTTTATCTTCTTTCTCTACCACTACCCTAGCATAGGGGTCAGCACACTTACTCTGTAAAGGGCCAGATCATACGTATTTTAGGTTTTGCTAGCCATATGCTTTATTTGTTACAACTATTTAAGTCTGCTATAGAGTAAAAGCAGGTGTAGATCATAAATAAATGAATGGACTTGGCTGTGTTTCAATAAAGCCTTATTTAAATACAGTCCCTGTGTTCAATTTGGTAGCACAAATACTAAAACAGAAATAATTCAGAGAAGGTTAGTATTGTCCTTATACAAGGACAAAGAGTTCATGAAGTGCACTGGTCTTCAAACCAACCATGCATCAAACTATAAAGTAGTTCTGCCTGGGAAAGATGCTGCCGAGTCCAACAAAGGAGCTACATTTGGGTGTCATCACTGTGTTTAAGGCTGTGAGCCGCCTTCTTAGGCTCTGAAATTAAACTCTAAACATAAGTAAAATAGCTATGCCCCTGGGAACTGACTTTTTCTAAGCAAACAAACAAGAGTGGTATGCAATCCATTTTTTAGTAACACAGGAAGCCTGGATGTTTGTGTTCTTCAGTCCATGTATTCTCTTCCCGTAGGGAAGCAGCATGGGAAGAAAACTCATAATTAGGAGTGAACATTAAGAACTTGAAATTAGAACTGGAAAGGAAGCTGAATGTTCTAGTAGCTGGTGATAACCTGATGTGCCTATTTCCTCCTTGGACTGCATCTCTCTGCTACTCCTTTTTCTAGCTTCTTTTTTTTTTTAAGATTCTATTTATTTATTTATTTATTTATTTAACAGAGAGAGAGAGAGAGAGATCACAAGTAGGCAGAGAGGCAGGCAGAGAGAGAGGGGGAAGCAGGCTCCCCGCCAAGCACAGAGCCCAATGAGGGCTTGATCCCAGGACCCTGAGATCATGACCTAAGTGGAAGGCAGAGGCTTAACACACTGAGCCACCCAGGCACCCCCTTTTTCTAGCTTCTATCACCCCCCTCTCTACAATAAAGAAAGCTCCAGTTTTGGTAGCCAATTTGTCTAAAGTAATAGATAATATGCATACCTATGTTCTGATCTGTTAATATGATTTTAGTCTTGGGGACTTTCTCATTTTTTCCCCCATGTGCTAGCAATATATCATTTTGCATTTGTTACTGAGAAGTTAGGCGTAAAATGTTAAACTGTAAATAAGAAAATATAGGTGAGTGTGTGGTATTTAAGTAGGAATGGACTTCTAATGTTTAAGTGTAACAGAAACATTTAAAAAGGAAAATTATTGACTTATTAGCTCAATCTAATGAGTAGAAAATAGATTATTGTTTTAAAAGAAAAGCTCATCTATTCTAGCAACATGTATAACATTAAAATGCAAACCAAACACATAAAGAAATTGGAACAGGTGATAAGTGGAATCATTAAGAAATTCTAAAATAGCCTTAGTATGTAAATATCTCCAGTGAGCAAATAAGAAAATAGCAGGACTTCCTGTAGATGACTGGAGAAAGGATATGCCCAAGTAACTCATGGAACAAGATATTAATAGTTATTAAATATATAAAAGGATTTTCAATGTCCAGAAAAATAAAGGCAAATTGTGGCCTTTGTGATAGAGTTGGGCCGTGGTCACCAAATATTCCATATCCTCCACGACATTTTCTAGGTGCCTCCTTTTCAGTTAGGCTGGGTCTTATGACTAGTTTTGGTCAGTGTACTCTGAGCAGATATGACATTGATCACTGGGCCAAGGTAATTAAGAACCAGTGTGCCTTCCTGCAGCCAAATTAGAGACCATCTGTTCTAGATGCTGCAGCTGGAAGGTGGAGGGTTTATGTGAATATGAGATAAACTTTTATTGTGTTAGGCCATTGAAGTTTTGGCAAAAGCTTGGTGTGTTTTAGAAACAGAAAGAAAGCCAATAGAGTTGGCCTGTGGGGAACTAGGAAGAAAGTGGTAGGAGGCTACGTTGGAGAGGGAGGCAAACCTCAGTCAGGGAGGACTATGTAGACAATCGTGGAGAGTTTAAATTTTATTTTAGTGCAACAGGAAGTGTATCAAGATACAGTGCTGTATCAGGAACAAGCCCCCAAGAACCTTAAAATTTTCTTCTCTCTGATCCACAAATATACAGAGTCTATTCTGAAGATTCTTTTTTTTTTTTTTTTAAAGATTTTATTTATTTATTTGACAGACAGAGATCACAAGTAGGCAGAGAGGCAGGCAGAGAGAGAGGAGGAAGCAAGTTCCCTGCTGAGCAGAGAGCCCGATGTGGGGCTCGATCCCAGGACCTTGGGATCACGACCTGAGCCGAAGGCAGAGGTTTTAACCCACTGAACCACCCAGGTGCCCTATTCTGAAGATTCTAAGAAAAAATTCTGAAAAGTAGTTAAAGATTTATATATAATAATATGTTTTTCTTAAATTATAAAAACAAAAAGTCAAAAAACCCTAAATATGTAAAAATGCAGGAAATGATTGAAATCTTATATTGTTATTTCTAAATAGATCTTCTCCTAAAGGATTTAAAAAATAGGAATTCTTATGTTGCACTTACAATAGCAACACAATTTGAAATGAAGAGAGTGTAGGTGGTCTTTAATGAAGGATGAAAAGGATAACCTGGACATGGAGGGAAATACTAAGCTGCTGTATGCAAGAGTTTAAAATTATAAAAATGTAGTTTCTTATTTAATAATAATAAAATTCCAATTATATTCCCTAGAAAATTTTAATTAAACTTTACAAACCTGAGTCTGAAGTTCATGGAGAGGGAAAAACAGGTCTGAGGAAACTAAAAATTATTTGAAAAAAGAACAACGTGGGCTCCTGCACAGTTGTGAACATTGGGTCAATGGAAAGAGTAGGAACTTAAAAAGACACCCATGTTTAGTTTATTTTTTAAAGATTTTGTTTATTTATTTATTTGAGAGAGAGAGAGAGAGAGAATATGAGTGGGGATGTGGGCAGAGGGAAAGGGAGAAGCAGACTCTCTGCTGAGCAGGGAGCCTGATGTAGGACTCCATTCCTGGATGCTGGGATCATGACCTGAGCCGAAGACAGCTACTTAACCAACTGAACCCCCAGGTGCCCCCAAGAGATTCAGGTTTATATGAAAACTTAGTGTTTGATAAAGCCAGAGTCTCAAAGCAATGGGGGGGGGGGGAACTATATGATAAATGGGTGTGGGAAAATGGAATATCCACTCACATAAAAAAAAAAACTGTGCCACACATATAGTACTCAGAAAAACATTCTGTGGAAATAAAGAATTGAATCTCTTTACAAACAACCCACTATAAAAGCAGTAGGGAAAACGTAGGTATAAAAAGCAACCTGAACCTCTATACTCATTAAACAAGTGCCCATTCCTCTTTCCTCCTTCAGTCCCTGCGTTCTTCAAAAAGTTAAACATAGGATTACCATCTGAGCCAGAAATTCCACTTCTAGGCATATACCCCCAAAATTGAAAACAGGGATGCAGTAAAAGGTAGAAATAACCCACATGTCCATCAAGAGATGACTAGATAAACAAAATGTGGTATGGCACAATATATTTTTCAGCCTTAAAAAGGAGGGAGATTCTGACACATGCCATGACATAGATAAACCTTGAAGGCACTGGTGCTAAGCGATGCAAGCCAGTCACAAAAGGACAATTATTGTAGGATTCCCCTTATATCAGGCATCTAGAATAGTCAGATTTATTGAGACATGGAGTAGCATGGTGGTTGCCAGGGGCTGAAGGAGGAAAGAGGAATGGGTACTTGTTTAATGAGTATAGAGGTTCAGGTTGTCATGATGAGAAAGTTCCAGAAATGGATAGTGTTGATGGCTGCACAGTACTGTGCATGTGCTTAATGTCGTAGAATTGTAGCCCGTAAAATGGTGAAGATGGGTAAATTTGATATTTTGTATAATTCACCACAATAAAATTGTAAAAAAAATATTTAAGAAAGTACACTAGAGAAAAAACAACCATGAAGGACTGAGCTGTGTGTCAGAGACAAACACTATTTCATAGTATAGGAGGAATTTGAGAAAGAGAAGTTCCTGGATCATTGAGAATGAGTACAAGCTAACAATGTACAGAAGTTGAAATTGACAACTTAAAAGCATAATTCAGAAAAAGAAAAAAGCTGAAAAAAGGAGGAAGTCTTCAAAAAAATAGAGTCCTTATGTTTTTATATATGGAAAACATAAAAGAGAATAGATTTCTATTGAACATGACCCATGTAAGATTTGCATACAAGCACCACGAATTCTTATTTAATGAGGATTTAATCATTGGTCCAAAAAGTAAAAGAAAATGAGTCAAAAAATTATTCTAATTAAAATCATCACTTGAACAGACCCAAAGAAATTCCTACAACTTCATATTCTTCCCTGAATGAAGATTTAATTACGATCATGAAATGTCAGTGGCACACAAAAAGGCTCACAGGCAGTTACTAGACTGGGACAAAGAGGCTGAATAACAGCAAACAATTGATAGTGTTCTACAAAGACAAGCAAATGTGGAACATTGACAGAGATAGAGAATGTGAGCATGATGTTCTTGAAAACAAAGCATAACAGGGATTTTGTAGTACAATATTTACCGAAAAAAGATTTTCTGAGTTCAGTAGAAGTAATTTAATGCTAGAATGGCTAAACGTGTAAGATGGAAAAGAAATTGTGAAACAAATTTTCACTATTTAGAATGGAGAATTTAATATATCATTATTGATTTAATAGGTAATTAAGTAGAACAAAATACCGTATAAAAATTAAAAAAAAAACCCACAAGCATATATTGTTCAGTTCAGTCAGATGGCAGCAGGGACCAAAGTTGTGTTGAACAACTAAAATTTATTGTACATGTTGTTGAACTGGAGACGTCTCAAAACAAGGAGGTTGAAATGAGTATTTCATTGATTTTTATACCTGTTGCAAAGAGTACATTTTTTAAATTAACTGAAGAACTGAAAAATCTTTAGACATTTGGCATTAATTTAAAAGACAGAGGAAGGCAGCCCAGGGCAATGGTGCTGACATGGCTGGTGAAGAAAAAGTCTGCACAAGCCCAGACTTTTGTCTGAAATATCCAGAGCCTGCCTTTGTGCCTAACTAAATTTTAATTGTATAGTTAGAATTTGTTACTAGGAGATGTGGCTTCAGCTATGCCAATTACAATCACACTTGGGGGGAGCAATTTGGAGATTAAGCATGATAATCTCTGGATTATCTCTGTGTAAAATGGTGTAAAATTGGCATATCTTGAAGAAAGTCATATCAAATTTAATCTTGCAACCACTCTCAGATAACATGATTGGAAAATGTTAATTTAGATATGACTCAAGATCCTTTAGAAAAGATAGAGCAGCACAAAATTCTCAAATAGAGTGAATTATGGACTTTGGTAGAAAAAGAAATGAATATCAAACTTGTATTCTCATCACTTTTTAGTATTTAGAACTGATGTTTCCAAAATATTATAAGAAACCCCAAAAGGTCAAGTTATTTACTCATATTAAAAAGGGCTAAAAATAGTTTAAAACTTCTAGAGAAAACAGTGTTTCTAAATCAAGATGATATGAGAAATATGCAATATAATATTGTAATAAATATAAGGAAATTAAAATAAGGAAACAAAAATATTTCTATGACTGTGGGACAAGATTTATGCGTCAAATAATTTTGAAACTATGGCAGACACTAATTACTGAGCATTATAGATGAGGCAGAGTTACAAATGAAGATCGGTAAGAAAAAATTGAGTAATATATTATTGTAATGTAATCATATTTTTTGTTTTATAAAATTCAAGCATTGATAACTTTTAGTAGAACTTAAATATAATATGGATGTAGCTATTCCTCAAAAATATGAAAATCGTAAGTGAATTTGATGCCTTTCTTTTTTGCTGTGGAAGCAGATCAGAATATGTCACCCCAAGTGTGCCACTTTTGCATCAGGATTATTTCAAGCTGAAAGCAATTAAGAAGAAGCAAACTCAGAAAAGGCTCTTGCCCTCCCCCATCTGCCTAAAAGCAGGACATAAATTGGTGGTTCCCTCTCTCCTATCTTGCCCCGACAGAGAAAAACCCTTATCAATGGAGACAGAAAGTCGACACCCGAGACAGAGCTGCAGAAACAGACTTTACCCAAATAACCTCGTCTTCCATTAGTTTTTGCCATATATTTACTTTCCCACAACCACCTGTAGAAGTTCAAAACCCTTTTCCTTTGTCTGGTCACCTCACAGTTTCTCACCCTCTGTTCAAAGGACACATAAGCTCCCTTCTCTTTCCTCCTGAGTCTAACTGCTGCTTTGGTCTGCTCTTACTTTCTACACTGTGCATATAAAGATGAAAACATCAAATAAAATCTGTGTGGGGGCACCTGGGTGGTGTAGTCACTCGAGCATCTAACTCTTGGTTTCAGCTCAGATCTGATCTCAGCTTGGTTGGATCAAGCCCTGCATCTGGCTCCTGGCTCAGCCAGAGTCTTTTTGAGTTTCTCTCTCTCTCTGTCCCTCCTCCTGCCAAATCAATCAATCAATCAATCAATCAATCTTGAAAAAATATGTATGTCTTTTCTCCTGTTAATCAGCCTTTCAACAGTTGAGTTTGAAGATCCCAGTTGCAGAACTTAAGAGGGTAGGGAAAAGTTTTTTCTCCCCTACACTCTGTGGTGGTTTTGCCAGGGATTAAAATATTGTCTCTTGGCTCCAACCTACTCTTTGGTATTTGGCTTTGTGATGCTGGAGCTGGAGTGCTTCAAACCACTTTTCTGTTTCAGCAGTGGTTCTGGTTGTCTTCATTGTCAGAGACTGTCAGAGGAAGGTGGGAAGGCTCTGGGAGAGAGACAGGACTTGCTTCTGGCTGTTGGCTTCCTCTTGCGATGAAAAGTACTCCTGGCTTCTCCACCCAGGCAGCAGCACTTCCTCCCAACCGAGGCCAGGGTGCAGTTAACACCTGGTGGAGAACCAGCCTTTTGATGCTCCATTTCTGATATAGCAGCACTGTTCAAATACGTGGTATGATTTTTGCTTCCTGGCTGCTTTCTGACTGATAAGGAAAAGTATTGAAAAAATTCTGAAAAATTATCTTTCATATTTGATTGGCAGGTGGTCTGTGTCTAGGCAGCTTGTTTAGGAGACCTGTCTTCTAGGGAGAGGAATAGTCGAGGTGTTGGAGACACTAGTGTCACTCACTGCAAGACAGAGTCAGAAGACCCAATTCACAGAGCTGTTTGTGTGAATTTAGCAAAAGAACCAATTCTGGCGTAGCTGTTCCTGCTGCGTTCCTTGTAGGCTTGCAGGGATATTGCAGATCCGTTTCTCTCCCTCTCCCTCCAACCTTGGTGCTAGGAGCCCTTCCAGACAGACTGGCCCACGGCTCAGCCCCACTGTCCTAAGATTGATCCCCCTTCCCACGTCTCTCCTTGCTCTTGGAATCTGTGGACACTGAGCTGGTTTGGCCTCTGGTATTGTTTTGATTTCTGCAGGAGCTTTCTGACCTGCCTTTTTTAGATGTGTACTTCTTTGCCAGTCTGATCTTTATGCTTATTACTTTGTGGGAATACTTTCATAACCTTTTGATGTTCTGCCTTTTGGTTTTCTAGCTCTACCTGTGTTTATTCTTTTCAGGTAGTATATTTCTCCCATTTCAAGGGATTTTGAATTAGAGTGATGTTCTTAGTTCAATATTTTAACTCAATCTTTTTTGTACTTCTTTGTAATTGTTTTTTCCCCGAAGTGTCTATAGATGGGTTTACTTCTATAATCAGAAGAAAAGGTAGATTCTCCCAAGGATTATATTACTTTCCTTGTAAACTATTAATCCCTTAGGGATATAAAGTTTTAGTTACTTCAGAAGGAAATGTAACTATGATAATTCATGAAATCTCTAGGGGCAACACATTATAACTTAATTTCTTATATGGTGTTTTATTTATTTTTATAATTGCACAGATAAATAATGTAAGAAAATGAAATGGCTGTTATGGTCATTGTGTCAGTGGAAATACTCTGAAAGTCATTTGAGTCAATTCAAGGCTGACAGGAACTTATTGTACATTTAAAAATTTATTTATCTAGTTATCTTTTAATAATTTGGCTCAGATTCTCCAGAGATTTTCCGAAACTAAATTAAAATAACATCTGTCTGAAATAAACTGAACATGAATGAGATGTTTGCAAGTGTAACATGTACATATCGCAAGTATTTGTGAATACAACATGTAGATATTATGTGGATATTCATGATTCCTCAAGCACAAGTGCTCAAGAGGTAACTGAGCCTCATTACTTGGACAATGCTTACTGAATGCCTACTGCATGTCAATATTCTAATGCTGGGAGGGTAATGGACAGAGTAGATATGGTCTCTAGTCCCCATGGAGCTTTTACTCTTGTGGGGGATATAGATTTGCAGACAGGTTTGCCATATGGTGTGCCAAATAACAGGATAAAATAAATCCAGGGAGATCAGAAAGCTCAGAGGAGGGAAACTTCAGTCTTGAGTATCACGGAATAGTAGATGATGATATAAAGAACTAATAATAAAGAAACTGATTGGAGGCAGATAACAGAGACCCAGCCTCTTTGCTTCAGCCTCTTGTATGTATAGTGGACTCTGCTTAGAGTCCTGTAGCAGTCATCTGAGGTGGTGCCTCCTGAAGCAGACCTTTTGAGGTGCCAACGCTTTTCATAGGTCCTTCTCTGTGATCTGTCCCTTTCCTTGGTCCCATAACCATGCTTGTATTGTGTCATCTCCATCTTTTCTTCCTTGTCTCCCTGTTCCCTCTTCCTCTCCCCCAGCCCCATACTTGATTACAACCAAAGTAGACACTTGTTATCCATACTGTTGGCTGGACACTAACCAACCACAGTGTGTCTTATTGATCTCTCTAGAGAATTTGAAGCAAGAGCCACAGCAACTCTACTGAAGCTCTGTCTGTTGAATAAATAAACTCATTACTCCTCAACTTGATCCATAGGAACCAAAGTTAAAGTCCATTTTTGGAGCTTTTAGAACAGTGTTATTATCTTTTTATGAGACCCTAAAATTTTTCTTTATCAAGTAGATTAAGATTATATATTAAAAATGATGGTAAGTGTAATCATATTATTCAATATGATTAAGTTGCCACAATGTATTATTAGTTCCTTCTACCAAATCATAAACTGTCAATTTAGACAATGATGTATTTAAAAGCAGACATTTGTGTTCCAATTTGGTTTGAACCAAAGGTTTGTGAGGTAATCTAAAATTAAGTTGACATTAATTTTAACTTTGATCTATAATATATTCTTTTTTAAATTTTTTTTCTAAGATTTTTAAAAAATTTATTTATTTGACAGACAGAGACCACAAGTAGGCAGAGAGAGAGGGGGAAGCAGGCTCCCCGTTGAGCAGAGAGCCCGATGAGGGGCTCCATCCCAGGACTCGAAGACCACGACCTGAGCCAAAGGCAGAGGCCCAACCCACCAAGCCACCCAGGCGTACCTATAATATATTCTTTTTAAATAGGACTTGAAGGAAAGACTGCTATTTTTAGTAACATCTATAATATTTGTTATGATACCTATAGGGAAAGTGTGTTGTAGATTTCTATTTCAGGGTTGGAAAGATCAAGCTGTTGAGAGGTGATATAGCAGAATGCACCAGTTAGCTATTGCCAAAATCCGTTGCATAACAAACCATTTCAAAACTCAGTGGATAACAATAATTAGTCTAATGGACCTGAAGGTGGGTTAATATGGGCTGGATTAGATTAGAGTGACTTGGTTCCTCTCCACGTGTTTCTTTTCCTTCTCCTGGGACTAGCCGTCTCACCTCAGTATGCTCTGCTTAGAGGTAAAGCAAGCAAGCACACACATGTAAGTCCAATTGAAGTCAAGATTTGGAAAGAGTGCATGGTCACTTCTGCCTCAACCAAGTGTCCAAAGCAAGTCTTACGACTACATCCAGAGGTAAGAGGAAGGGAAGTATGGCACCACACACTGAGAGGACACTGCAACTATCAAGTTATTTACCAAACTGTTTCCTTTTCTTCCTGGTGCCTACAGCTAGACCACATTTCCTTACATCTCATGCAGTGATATCTGGCTGAATGGCCAAGTTCTTGCCAACGGAATGTGAGCAGAGATGACTTGACCCATAAGAGTGTCTACTTCCCTGTGTTATTTCTCATTCTTTGGTTTTATGCCGACAAGGCAGGACAAATTGAAAGTCATGTAGTAAAGAGAGAAGCATAGGATGAAGGAGACCATGTCTGTACTGTATCTCTCATTTGACTTCATCTGAGGAATATAGACTTTTATTGTGTTGGAGTCATTACTCATTTGGGGGTTCGTTTGTTATGGCAGCTACAATTATCTTAAATGATACATGTGAGATTATATATACAGATATAAAGATATAAATATATAGATATATGGAGGGGGGGCTTATAGTGCCTCCAGAGTTCTTGAGAGCACTTTGAGACACACTGCCCTTTAACTAAATTTAACTTCAATTCCTTTGGGGGCATTCTCTACATATCCTTCAATCAGGGAGGAAATACCTTGATTATCCTGAGGTTGGAAAGATATTCTTCCCAGTCACCAGGACAGGACTGAGCAGGAACAACACTTTTGTGACCAAAACAAGTCCCTGCAAACAGATCAGGGATGGAAACATCTATGAGGGTCAGGCCTCTCTTTTGAATCCTTCCCTTTTTGGTTCCATTGGACTCTTGTAGCAGGAACGAAGGAGGAAGAATATTTGAGAAGAAGGTTTGGGGTGTGGTTTTCATCTGGCTACAGGAGCTGAGGCTTGCAAGGCTATGCCCAAGGCCAAGGCCAAATGTACTCCAAGAATCCTCCTCTCCTAGTAAAACACCAGGTATGCTCTCATTTAGAATTTAGAATGTCTATTTCGTTTTAGAGTTTAGTTTTAGGCATGTAATCCACTGTAAGTTTTAAAACATAATCCACTTGGGCATATCATCTTCAACAGTCATAAGAAGCCTCTTTAATTTTTTTATTTGGAACAATTTTGCCTCATGAAGAAGCACCCCGAATTTCCAAGAGATAATCGTGTTCTATTATGTATTATCCATCACGTAATTCCTTCCCTACAGTTTCTAACATCAGAAATGCTACTTCCTCCATACTTTTACACAGATTTCATTCTCTATTTAGTAACAAATAGAATGTATCCATTTCATCAGTGAGCCTGAGGGTAAACATTTGGACATCACCTCCTTTTATGAGTTAGAGAAAATGCCTAATTATCCAGCTGACTACAGAGTCACCAATGCCTCCTTGGCCCTCAAGAGATATAGAAGAAAAAGAGATTAGTATTAGAGATGAAAATAGCTTCATCCTAGACAGAATAGCAATTAGAATTTTTATCTCTAGGCCATCTGGGTTATTATTATAATTCCCTTTCTGTCCAAAAATTCCTCAACTCTGGTGGATTTGTCCTTACAGTTAATAATAATAGCTAACATTTATGGAACACTTACATGCACTTAACATGCATTTGCTCACTTCATTCCCAGAAATATCCTATGAGATGGGTGCAGTGATCCCCACTGTATGGACAAGGAAATGGAGACATGGCTGGTAAGAGATCCAACCACGGTTTGAAGTCAGATAAAGTGTGACTCCAGAAGGTGGGCTCTTCTCTGCTATTCTCCATGGGAATAACTAAGTCATATGGTTCCCAAGATTGATTAGTCTTCTGCTATACAACCCTTATGAACTCTGTTGAGAATCTCCAACCACTTTGTCTTGGCTGATTTGAAGCTCTCCGGTAGAGAGAAGAAGGCCACTTTTTAAGGCCTCTTCCCTTCTCTATATAATAAATGCTGCTAGTTCGTAGCAAACATTTCTAACTTCTTTCTATAGGCTCATAGAAAGCTAGATCCTGATATTATCCATCTGTATATAGTCTCACTGGTCACATTTACTGCTGACATCAAGTATTTTCAATCTATATTCTGTGGGAAGATGGTGAGTACTCAGTGGGAACCATCCAGAATGCTGGCTATACTGAGTATTAAAAACATGACATACAAAGGTGAATAGCTATTGCCCTGACAACCCCTTCCCCAGACCCCTCCCTGATATTTCCATCTCTTTTGTGCCATCCTTCAATGGAGGGGTTAATGTCTGACACAGCAGGCTGCTTCCTGGATATGCTTTGCTCTGTGGCTGGTGTCCCTTGCTCAGGATCTCCATTAATTCACCTACATGGTTGAAAAACAATACCTGCTCTGCCTTTGTCCCTGGGCTGAGGGGAAGATCATGGTGGAAAAATGTCTTAAAAATTTATTTCCCAACCAACAAATATAAATACCAGGGAACGTCACCATGGGGGAGAACTTCACTTTCTGCCAGGCAGGGGACAATGAATGAACTCTGGGTCTGCTAGTGTTCCTCAAGGAATGGCTGGGGTTCTGCAATTTTTTTTTTTTTCACACATAGAATTAGGTGTTAAACGTTTTTGTGAAGTTTCTAATGCTTTCTATATTTGAGTTCTTGTAGAGTATATGATTTTTTTTTAAAAAAGATTTTATTTATTTATTTGTGAGAGAGAGCAAGTGAGAGCGAGCACAGGCAGACAGAGTGGAAGGCAGAGTCAGAGGGAGAAGCAGGCTCTCTGCGGAGCAAGGAGCCCGATATGGGACTCGATCCCAGAACGCTGGGATCACGACCCGAGCCGAAGGCAGCTGCTTAACCAACTGAGCCACCCAGGCGTCCCTATGATTTTTTTTTACCTTAGTTCCTTTCTCTTCTTTCTTTTTTCCTCCAAATTACACTCTTATTTTCACTCATTCTAAAATGTAATCAGAGCATGTGTTAGAAAATTAATAGCATATGGGTAGGAAATTGAAGGTTAAAAAGCCTGTTTTGTGTGCTAATTGTACTTTGATAAACAATGTAAAAATGAAAGGGCATATTTAAAATTTATTTCAAAATTCAGTTTCTACCCTCAAAGTTACCACCCGAATATTTACTCATTGTTCAACTCTTCTTTTGGTTACCTTCTAATAGCATAGATCTTTATTTTATTTATAAGCATATGTCAGCTTTGAAATTATTTTCTTTGTTAATATTATTAACATTTTACCACTTTGCTTGAAGTTTTACCATTTTTTTCAAAGATTTAATTTATTTATTTGAGAGAGAGAGAGAGAGAGCACAAGATGGGATGAGAGGCAGAGGGAGAAGCACACTCTATGCCAGGCAGGGAGCCTGATGTGGGACTCGATCCAGGGACTCTGGGATCATGACCTAAGCTGAAGGCAGATGCTTAACCAAATTAGCCACCCAGGCACCTAAAGTTTCACAATTTTTTTTTTAAATAAACATATAATGTATTTTTATCCCCAGGGGTACAGGTCTGTGAATCGCCAGGTTTACACATTTCACAGCACTCATCATAGCACATACCCTCCCCAATGTCCATATCCTCACCACCCTCTCCTGTCCCCCCAGAAACCCTCAGTCTGTTTTTTGAGATTGAGTCTTTTATGGTTTGTCTTTCTCCCAATCCCATTTTCTTTTATTTTTCCTTTTCCTACTTCCCAAACCCCCCACATTACATCTCCACTTCCTCATATCAGGGAGATCATATGATAGTTGTCTTTCTCTGATTGACTTATTTTGCTAAGCATGATACGCTCTAGTTCCATCCACACCATCGCAAATGGCAAGATTTCATTTCTTTTGATGGCTGCATAGTATTCCATTGTATATATACACCGCATCTTCTTTATCCATTCATCTGTTGATGGACATCTAGGTTCTTTCCATAGTTTGGCCCTTGTGGACATTGCTGCTATAAACATTCGGGTACCCGTGCCCCTTCAGAGCACCACGTTTGTTTCTTTAGGATATATACCCAATAGTGCAATCGCTGGGTTATAGGGTAGCTCTATTTTCAGTTTTTTGAGGAACTTCCATGCTGTTTTCCAGAGTGGTTGCACCAGCTTGTGTTTCCACTAACAGTGTAGGAGGGTTCCCCTTTCTCCGCATCCTCGCCAGCATCTGTCATTTCCTGACTTGTTAATTTTAGCCATTCTGACTGGTGTGAGGTAGTTGCTCACTGTGGTTTTGATTTGTATTTCCGTGATGCTGAGTGATGTGGAGCACTTTTTCATGTGTCTATTGGCCATCTGGATGTCTTCTTTGTAGAAATGTCTGTTCATGTCCTCTGCCCATTTCTTGATTGGATTATTTGTTCTTTGGGTGTTGAGTTTGCTAAACTCTTTATAGATTTTGGATACTAGCCCTTTATCTGATATGTCATTTGTGAATATCTTCTCCCATTCTGTCAGTTGTCTTTTGGTTTTGTCAACTGTTTCCTTTGCTGTGCAAAAGCTTTTTATCTTGATAAAGTTCCAATAGTTCATTTTTGCATTTGCTTCCCTTGCCTTTGGCAATGTTTCTAGGAAGAAGTTGCTGTGGCTGAGGTTGAAGAGGTTGCTGCCTGTGTTCTCCTCAAGGATTTGAATGGATTCCTGTCTCACATTGAGGTATTGAGGTCCTTCATCCATTTTGAGTCTATTTTCATGTGTGGTGTAAGGAAATAGTCCAATTTCATTTTTCTGCATGTGGCTATCCAATTTTCCCAGCACCATTTGTTGAAGAGGCTGTCTTTTTTTTCCATTGGACATTCCTTCCTGCTTTGTCAAAGGTTAGTTGATCATAGAGTTGAGGACCTATTTCTGGGCCTTCTACTCTGTTCCATTGATCTATGTGTCTGTTTTTGTGCCAGCACCATACTGTCTTGATGATGACAGCTTTGTAATAGAGCTTGAAGTCTGGAATTGTGATGCCACCAACTTTGGTTTTCTTTTTCAAAATTCCTTTGGCTATTCGAGGTCTTTTCTGGTTCCATATAAATTTTAGGATTATTTGTTATATTTCTTTGAAAAAAATGGATGGTATTTTGATAGGGATTGCATTAAATGTGTAGATTGCTTTAGGTAGAATAGACATTTTCACAATATTTGTTCTTCCAATCCATAAGCATGGAACATTTTTCCATTTCCTTGTGTCTTCCTCATTGAATACTTTATAGTTTTCATGAATACTTTATAGTTTTCTGAGTATAGATTCTTAGCCTCTTTGGTTAGGTTTATTCCTAGGCATCTTATGGTTTTGGGTGCAATTGTAAATGGGATTGACTCCTTAATTTCTTTTTCTTCTGTCTTGTTGTTAGTGTAAAGAAATGCAACTGATTTGTATGCATTGACCTTATATCCTGACACTTTACTGAATTCCTGTACAAGTTCTAAGTTTTGGAGTGGAGCCTTTTGGGTTTTCCACATATAGTATCATATCATCTGCAAAGTGATAGTTTGACTTCTTCTTTGCCAATTTGGATGCCTTTAATTTCTTTTTGTTTTCTGATTGCTGAGGCTAGGTCTTCTAGTACTATGTTGAATAGCAGTGGTGATAACGGACATCCCTGCCGTGTTCCTGACCTTAGCGGAAAAGCTTTCGGTTTTTCTCCATTGAGAATGATTTTTGCATTGGGTTTTTCATAGATGGCTTTGATAATATTGAGGTATGTGCCCTCTATCCCTACACTTTGAAGAGTTTTAATCAGGAAGGAATGCTGCACTTTGTCAAATGCTTTTTCAGCATCTATTGAGAGTATCATATGGTTCTTGTTCTTTCTTTTATTAATGTATTGTATCACATTGATTGATTTGCGGATGTTGAACCAGCCTCATAGCCTTGGAATAAATCCCATTTGGTCATGGTGAATAATCCTTTTAATGTACTGTTGAATCCTATTGGCCAGTATTTTGGTGAGAATTTTTGCATCTATGTTCATCAAGGACATTGGTCTGTAATTCTCTTTTTCGAAGGGATCCTTGTCTGGTTTTGGGATCAAGGTAATGCTGGCCTCACAAAATGAGTTTGGAAGTTTTCCTTCCATTTCTATTTTTTGGAACAGGAGAAAAGGAATTAATTCTTCTTTAAATGTTTGGTAGAAATCCCCTGGGAAGCCTTCTGGCCCTGGACTTTTGTTTATTTGGAGATTTTTGATGACTGTTTCAATCTCCTTACTGGTTATGGGTCTGTTCAGGTTTTCTATTTCTTCGTGGTTCAGTTGTGGTAGTTTATATGTCTCCAGAAATGTATCCATTTCTTCTAGATTGTCAAATTTGTTGGCATAGAGTTGCTTGTTTGTATTTCTTCGGTGTTGGTTGTGATCTCTCCTCTTTCATTTATTTTATTTATTTATTTGGGTCCTTTCTCTTTACTTTTTGATAAGTCTGGCCAGGGTTTTGTCAATATTATTAATTCTTTCAAAGAACCAGCTCCTAGTTTCATTGATTTGTTCTACTGTTTTTTTAGTTTCTATTTCATTGATTTCTGCTCTGATCTTTATGATTTGTCTTCTCCTGCTGTATTTAGGCTTTCTTTGTTGTTCTATCTCCAGCTCCTTTAGGTGTAGGGTTAGATTGTGTATTTGAGAACTTTCTTGTTTCTTGAGAAAGTCTTGTACCGCTATATATTTTCCTCTCAGGACTGCCTCTGTTGTGTCCGACAGATTTTGAACCATTGTGTTTTCATTATCATTTGTTTCCATGAATTTTTTCAATTCTTCTTTAATTTCCTGGTTGACCCATTCATTTTTTAGAAGGATGCTGTTTAGTCTCCATGTATTTGGGTTCTTTCCGAATTTCCTCTTGTGATTGAGTTCTAGCTTCAGAGCATTGTGGTCTGAAAATATGCAGGGAGTGGTCCCAATATTTTGATACTGGTTGAGACCTGATTTATGACCCAGGATGTGGTCTATTCTGGAGAATGTTCAATGTGCACTAGAGAAGAATGTGTATTCTGTTATTTTGGGATGGAATGTTCTGAATATATTTGTGATGTCCATCTGGTCCAGTGTGTCATTTAAGGCCTTAATTTCCTTGTTGATCTTTTGCTTAGATGATCTGTCCATTTCAGTGAAGGGAGTGTTAAAGTCCTCTACTATTATTATATTATTGTCAATGTATTTCTTTGATTTTGTTCTTAATTGGTTTATATAGTTGGCTGCTCCCATGTTAGGGGCATAGATATTTAAAATTGTTAGGTCTTCTTGTTGGACAGACCCTTTGAGTATGGTATAGTGTCCTTCCTCATCTCTTATTACAGTCTTTGGCTTAAAATCTAATTGATCTGATATAAGGATTGCCACCCCAGCTTTCTTCTGATATCCATTAGCATGGTACATTGTTTTTCACTCCCTCACTTTAAATCTGGAGGTGTGGGTGCCTGGGTGGCTCAGTGGGTTAAGTCTGGAGGTGTCTTCAGGTCTAAAATGAGTTTCTTGTAGGCAGCATATTGATGGGTTTTGTTTTTTTATCCATTCTGATGCCGTATGTCTTTTGATTGGGACATTTAGCCCATTAACATTCAGGGTAACTATTGAGAGATATGAATTTAGTGCCATTGTATTGCCTGTAAGGTGACTGTTACTGTATATTGTCTCTGTTCCTTTCTGATCTACTACTTTTAGAGCCTCTCTTTCCTTAGAGGACCCCTTTCAATATTTCCTGTAGAGCTGGTTTGGTGTTTGCAAATTCTTTCAGTTTTTGTTTGTCCTGGAAGCTTTTTATCTCTCCTTCTATTTTCAACGATAGCCTAGCTGGATATAGTATTCTTGGCTGCATGTTTTTCTTGTTTAGTGCTCTGAATATATCATGCCAGTTCTTTCTGGCCTGCCAGATCTCTGTGGATAAGTCCGCTGCCAATCTAATGTTTTTACCCTTGTATGTTACAGACTTCTTTTCCTGGGCTGCTTTCAGGATTTTCTCTTTGTTGCTAAGACTTGTAAATTTTACTATCAGGTGACTTTGAGGGGAGTTCTTTGCATATTGGATTTTGATGTTTGTTCCCTTTGCCATATTAGGGAAGTTCTCTACAATAATTCCCTCCAGTATAACTTCTGCTCCCCTCTCTCTTTCTTCTTCTTCTGGAATCCCAATTATTCTAATGTTGTGTCATCTTATGGTGTCACTTATCTCTCGAATTCTCTCCTGGTGGTCCAGTATTTGTTTGTCTCTCTTTTGCTCAGCTTTTTTATTCTTTGTCATTTGGTCTTCTATGTCACTAATTCTCTCTTCTGCCTCATTTATCCTAGCAGTAAGAACTTCAATTTTTGATTGCACCTCATTAATAGCTTTTTAAATTTCAACTTAGTTAGATTTTATTTCTTTTATTTCTCCAGAAAGGGCTTATATCTCTCCAGAGAGGGTTTCTCTAATATCTTCTGTGCCTTTTTCGAACCCAGCTAGAACTTTGAGAATCGTCATTCTGAACTCTAGATCTGTCATATTACCAATGTCCGTATTGATTAGGTCCCCAGCCTTCAGTACTGCCTCTTGTTCTTTTTTTTGTGGTGAGTTTTTCCACCTTGTCATTTTGTCCAGATAAGATTTGCTTTCTCCTCCTCTGGAATTCTGCTGTTCTCCTTGGTGAGTGAAGTTGGTCTTGGCTGGGTTTCCTGTTGATCTTCTGGGGGAAGGGCCTGTTGTAGTGAGTCTCAAGTGTCTTTGCCCCAGGTGGAATTGCCCCGCCCTTATCAGGGGCCAGGCTAAGTAATCTGCTCGGGTTTGCTTTCTGGAGCTTTTGTTCCCTGAATGCTTTCCGTAGAGTTCCGGAGGACGGGAATGAAAATGGCGGCCTCCCAGTCTCAGCCCAGAGGAGCCGAGAGTTTGGGGTCCTGTTCCCCAGTGCGCGCTCAGAGAAAAATGCCCAATCGCTCCCGTCTCCCTGGCTTCTGGTCGTGCTTGGAGAAAAGCACTCGGTCTCTTCTGCCTTCCTGGCCTCTGGTCGCACTTGGAGAAAAGCACTCAACTGATTGCAGTTGGAGAAAAGAGCTCAGTTGCTTCAGACTCCCTAGCCTCCGGCTGGGCTCCGAGCTCACCCAGCCTGTGACTGGTTCAAGGTAAGCCCGAGTTGAGAGCTCACTCCTTGGCTCTGTCTCTGTAGCCGGCTTCCCTGGTCTAATACTTGTGAGCTCTGCGACACTCAGACACCCCCAATCCTTCTGTGACCCTGCGGAACCTGGGGCCACGCTGACCCCACAGGGGCTTCACCCCGGTTTAGCCTCTGGAGTGATGTCCCTCAGTGGAGCAGACTTTTAAAAGTCCCGATTTTGTGCTCTGTTGCTCCGCCACTTGCCGGGAGCCGGCCCCTCCCCGCCCCCCGCGGTCTATCTTCCTGTCGCTTTGGAGTCACTTCTCCGCAGGTCCTACCTTTCAGAAGGTGATCGATTTTCTGTTTCTAGAATTGTTGCTCTTCTTCTCTTGGATTTCCCATTGGATTTGTAGGTGTTCGCAATGGTTAGATAAGCTATCTAGCTGATCTCCTGCTACCTGATGTCGTCTCAGCCTGCTACTTCTCCGCCATCTTGACTCTCCCCCAAGTTTCACAATTTTCAAAACAAAGATTTTAATGTTTAACTTTTTCTTTCTGTGGTATCTGATCTTTCTTTTTCTCTTTTAAACAGCTTTATAGAGGTAAATCCACATATGATGCAATTTATCCATTTAAAGTGTGCAATTCAGTGGCTTACAATATATTCATAGAGCTGTACAATCATTACCAAAACCAATTTTTGAACATTTTCATCACCCTCCCCCCCCACAAAGAACCCCATACCTTTTAGCAACCACCCCTCTTTTCTCCCCAGTTTTATCTCCACCACCTCACCCAGCTCTGGACAACTACTAATCTATGTTTTGTCTTTATAGACTTCCTTATTCTGGCTATTTTGCATAAATGGAATCATAGACTATCTACTCGTTTGTGAATGGCTTCTTTCACTTGTCATAATGTTTTTATGATTTCTGTGACATCTTTTTGATAAGAGATCATGTAAGGTCTTTGGATAGCAACTATATTTTGTTGCTCTATGTATGTTTCTAGATGGTACCTCACTAAATAGACCATAAACATTTAGGGACTCTTTTGACATCTGTGGTTTAGTATGCCCAGAACAGCACTGTCTGTTTGAAAATCCTCCTTCCAATTCTGCTGTTGGAGGAGAAACAGAAGGGTTCTTATATAGGCCCTTTCTCTGAGGAGCCAGTCTAAGGATGGACAGCTGGCCCAGCTGATCCTTCCCTGGAATTTTAGAACTGGGAATGGAGACATGGGATTCTCTGGTCGCTAGAGAAGGGGTTTAGGTGGTCATGTCTTCTGCTGTGTGGAAGAAGGCTATAGAATAGAGTAGAGCCTAGTCAAAAAGATAAGCCACTTGGGACACCTGTGGGCATTCACACTGCTGACTGTATTTACCTCTGAGGTCCACCTGCATCCCTGGCCTTCATATGTTGTCTCCAAGGAACACAATTATATTTCAACATATTCTGCATCAAGTTTCAGATATAGGAATTATCCCCACACCTAAAGTATCTTGGGAGGGTTCAAAAGTGTGCATGACCTGTCTCTGGAAATATTTTAATGGATGATCATGACCTATATTAAATGATATTAATTTTTAGCATCCTAGGTATTTTATATTCAAGATGTTTTCCATGAACAAATTGAGGTTCTCATTTCACATTAATCATATATTCCCAAATTTTGTGAGTATTTTTTTGATGATTAAAAAATGTATTACATAGGCACATGCCTATATAAAACACAATCAGAGTTTTTCCTCCACATTTCACTGGTTTGAATGAGTAGATGTTCTTTCTCATTTGGACTTGCTTAGTTATCATGAAATAAGTAATTGAAAATAGAAGGCAGGAAGAAATCTTAGGCATGCTGAGTATTTTTCTACATTAAATGTACATTTTAGCATTTTGTGCATGCACCGAGTACTTTAAGAAAAACTCTGAAATACAGAATTAATCTATTATTACTTTGTAACATTACATCTATTGATTTGCTGTTTAAAGAAAAGGCTCGGGTCTTGACACCTTAAATTTCATGAGACTATAAATATTCTTATTTATTCAGGTGCACATAAAAGGCAAACTCTAAGAAAAAAGTCCTGACCCCTTTTACTACTCTTTTTTTCTGGGTGAGTGTGTTTTACAGAGAGGAAGTCTTGGCATTATAACAATTCTGCGTGTTTGGTGGAGATTCCTGGACTTTTTGTAACGCCCCCTCACCCCCCAGCCTCTGGTGACCTATTTTCCTGTTTGCAGACAAACTTTAATATTAGTTCTTTTTACTAACTGATGAAATGGCTCCTTGGGTAAAGCTCTGAAGGGGCAAGATGAAAGAAAGACAAATACAGGCCTAGGGAGGGAGGATGGAGAAGAAGAAGGGGTGGGGTCTGAACTGGGTCAGGAGGAAGGGGTAGGATCTAAACTGGGTTTCGGAAGAGGTGGAGAGTGGGATTCCTGGGGCAGGTGCAAGAGGGAGCTGGTGCTGGTCTCAGCAGGAAAGAGGTCCTGGATGTGGCAGTGGGTCTGAGTAGCTGTGGTGAGCTGCCGACCCTGTGCTGGATGGTGAGGTCTACATTGGGGGAGAGTCCAATATCATGTGTTTTCAGTCAAACAGAAGGTCCAGGGCTTTGCAGATGTGCAAGGTGTCTCATTCACGTAGAGCACGGGGCTCCAGGTGGATCTGTGGTGAGGAGACCAGAACTAAGGCTGGGAAGATCCGGGATGCAAGGTTCTCCGAGCTACACTTATTTCAGTGGATAGGGACTTTTCAAGCCATCTTTCTTGGAGCACCAGCATGTCTGTGACAGTTTTAATCAAAGGCGGTAGCGTATAGAATTCCAGGCAAGGGCTTCTGGGTAGTGAGTGGCGCCAAGGCATGGCAGGGAAAGGAAGATGTTGTCACTGTACCTACCCCTGCTCCTATTTGTTTCTTTAACTTCAAACACATTTTTATCTCTACCATTCTTTAAAACGTGCTCTTGTGAAGGTCACCAGTGACATCTAAATTGCCAAATTTAATGGTAAATTCAAAGGTCTCCTCTTCGACCCATCAATAGGCATTTGACACAGCTGACCATTTGCTTCTGGAACAACTCATTGTTGACTTCCAGATCAGCGCTGAATCCCGGTTTCCCCACTTCCTCACAGGGTGATCCTGTAAATCTCTGTTAGTCATTCTTTCTCAATATTGGCATGACCCAGGGCCCATTCCTTGGCTTCTTCATTCAACCCATGGACAGTGACTCCCAATATATTTTTCTCCAGCTCCAACCTCTCCCCACTTGTAAATCCAACTGCTGACTGTCCATCTGCAGTGGGGTCTGAGATCAGACTAATTTAACATGTCCAGACCACACATAACTTTCCTCCCTCTGCTGCTCCAAACTTGTTCCTCCTCGGCCTTCCCATGTCTCTAACTAACTTATCACTGACTCTTCTCTTTCTCTCACAGCCCACATCCAGTCTTGTAAGACACCCTTAGGATCTACAACAGTGAAAATACTCAAGATGGGGCCACCTCTCACCATGACCACCCTGACCCAAACCACTATTATCTCTCACCTGGATTTTTTTGCAGTAGCTTTAGACAATACCTAACTGGCCTGCTGCTTCTACCCTTACCCCTGTGTAGTTAAGGATGAACTCAGCAGGTGTGGGTTGTCCAACCCTTGTATATTTTTAAGGAAAACCTTGCCCTGTCTGGCTTCTGGGAAATAACATCTATGATTTTGGAATGTCCTGCTTGAAAAAGATTATTTCCCAGGAAACAGACAAGGGCCAACATCTTTTTTTATTGTACTGAAAATATACCTGAAATTTTCATCACTGTTAGGTGTAAAATTTAAGGGGTAAAATTACATTCACGATGTCATGTAATCATCACCACTATGCATTTCCAGAACTTGTTCATCACCCCAGACTGAGAAACTGTATGTATTACAGAGTGACACTCCATCCCTCCCTTCCCTCCAGTCTCTGGTAACTTCTGTTCTAGCTCTGTCCCTATGAATTTGCCTATTCTAAGTACCCCAGGTAAGTGGAGTCATACAGTATTTGTCTTTCTGTGTCTGGCTTATTTGACTTTAGCCTAATGTTTTTGAGCTTCCTCCATGTTGTAGCATGTGTCAGAATTTCATTTCTTTTAATGGATTAATTACATTCCATTGTGTGCACATAGTACATTAAAAAAATCTATTCCTCTGTTGATGGACATGTAGACTGTATTCACCATTTGGCTATTGTGAATAATGCTGCTGTAAACATTGGCACATAATTATCTGTTTGAACCCCTGTTTTCCATTCTTGTGGTACGTACCTAGGAGAGGAATTACTGGATCCTATGGTAATTCTATGCTTAACTGGTTGAAGAACTGCTCAACTATTTCCCATAGCCGCTGCACCATTTTGTGTTAACCACCAGGTATAACTGTCATCACTATTGCGCAGCGCGGGAGAGGGGGAGTTAATTTCTCTACACGTCCATAGGAACTTGTTATTTTCAGGGTTTTATTTTTGTTTTTGTTTCATAATTATCTTTCTAAAGGCAATTCCTTATTTCATTGTGGCTCAGTCTTTTACCTCATCTCCTTATGCCTAGATTGACAAAACTGACCTTGGGACTGTACCTGTCGTCCCTGCCCTCCGTCAGTATTCCTTACTGCTGCATTGGACCCTTGTTGTTGATGGATCTTTGTAAAATACCCCTTGTGTTTTATAGGTTGTGTTGTTGGTTCCCTGCTCCTGGCACCATCACATCAACCTTTTCTGCCTGGCACACAATTTTCTGTCTTCTCAAACTTTGTTCGCAACTCTGCTCCTCCACATGGTAAGTGTTCCTTACAGTTTTGCTAAGTGAGTCAGTCCATGGACTTATTAATCAAGACTCCTCCCTGAGGGAATTTGGAGTCTAGCATACGAGTTAAAAAAAACTTAGAGTCAAAAGAGAGACCCACATAAGGAGAACCAGAACAGGGGGGCTTCATGGAGGAGCAGGAGTAGGAATTTGGAGAGTGAGTAGGAGCTGGGGGGTGGGAAGGAGAAAGGAGCTTTCAACAAAGAACACAGTATGTGTTTTCTTTGGCTGAGTCCTAAAGTATACAAAAAGGGAATGTGTTCTTTTAAAAGATGGCGAGGCATCAGATTCTGAAAACCTGGAATGCATGGTCAAGAGTTTGGAATTCGTTTAGCAATTGATCATCAGGACTTAATGAAGTTTTCAGAGTCCCAGAGTTGTGATTGAAAAAGACACCTCTGTGTGTCCCACAGGGTTTGCTTTAAAAAAAGAAGCTCCCAGAGGCAGGGGAATAGTTGGTAAGGCTACTGTAACACTACAAGCCAATGTTAAGGAAAGTGTGGACTGAGATAGAGATGGCAGAAAAAGAAAATTTGGAGGTTGTTTTGAGTAATACTATAAAGGAAAAGTCAGTGATAATTAAAAAGCTGTAAGGAGGAAAGGGGAAAGGAAGATCTTGTAATTTTCAGCCTTGGGGTCTGGGAGGTTGGAAGGAAACCACCAGTAGAAATGTGGAATCCATGAACAGAAGTGAATTTGGGAGGAAGATGCAGAGTTCAGTTTTGAGAAAACTGAGACTACAGTGTGGCTGTAGTATTTCCTAGGAAGAGACTGACCTGTAGGGTTGTAACTCAAGGGGAGAATCAGGCGTCATTCTGGGCAATGTCTTTATCAGGGTGATAAGGGAAACAACGCCAACGGTCAGGTATAGAGAAGAGGGTGTTGAAAGGGAAGCGGATGAAGGCAGATGACAGAAGAATATACATTTTTTTAGATTTACTTATTTATTTGAGAGAGAGAAAGTGGGGAAAGAGTGGGGGAGAGAGAGAATCTCAAGCAGACTCCCCAGTGAGTGCAGAGCCCGACCTGGGGCTCAATCCCATGACCCTGAGATCACCACGTGATCTGAAACCAAGAGTTGGACCCTCAACCCATTCGGCCACCCTGGCACCCCGGGAATATTTTTAAAGGAGGAAGACGGGTCAGAAAACAAGACAGTGGCCAGGGGTTCTTTAATAGCCCAGGGAGGAGAGAATTCTGAGGAGGAAGTGATGAGCACTGTCTGAGATTGCAGAGCCTGGTGTTTTGACAACAATCACTGGATTTTGCCAATTAATTGTAAGCAATTCGTAACTTTTGAGAATGTAGTTTTTTATTCGCTGGCGGACCTGGGGTAGAATAAAATATCAGAGAATTGACCAGAGCATAGGAGGAGTCTGAATGGAGGCTCTTTCAAGACCATGACTGTGAAGGGAAGGAGGATAGAAGAGTGGGGGGCAGGGTTTTTCAAAAATGGTAAAGAAGGAGTAGTGGCCCAGCTACAGAATAGAAGCCCCTGGGTCTCTGTAATGTGAGCATGGGGGCCCTGTTGGGTTAGTTTGTACCAGTTTTGATATTTTCTTTTTAAGGTTTTATTTATTTATTTTAAAAGAGAGCGTTAGTGTGCATGCCCAGGGGGAAGGGCAGAGGGAGAGGGAGGATCTCAAGCTGACTCCCATTCAACATGGAGCCCAGACAGGTCTTGATGCCCTACCCTGAGATCATGACCTGAGCTGAAACCGCGAGCGGTTCACTCAACCGACTGAGCCACCCAAGTGCCCCAGCTGTAACATTTCCTGTGTGTTTTTTGTTTGTATGTTTTGTAAGTGGAAACTAGATATATATAGAACACGTTAAACTACTGTTTTTTCTTAAGATACAACTTCTTCAGTTCACTTAGAACATGCAAATCTGGTATTTTTTAATCAAATAAAATATGTATAAAATGGATTTTCTCCTAATTCTGGATTCATCATGACTTTATAATACCAACTGATTGTGATATTTATAATATTTGTCAAAACTTAGAATTTTACAAGCACTAGGTTATTACCGTTGTTTCTTTAATAAATGTAGCATACACAATTTGAAGTTTTAATATGGGTACTTAAATTACCCACAGAATGTATCTTTGTAGTATTTCAAAAATATCACTGAGACATAACTTCCTTGGAAAATAGACTATAAAACTTAATAGATTTTCCATTTTATCAACTGGAATGCTTTATCTTTGTTTTTCATTGCACATTCCTCATTTTTCACTCATTTAAAACTGCCAATTATTATTTTTTATTGTAAAATCAATTTTAATATTTGCTTTGATTATTTTTTTATTTTGTTGCCTTTTCAAATCGGCATGTCTTTAAAGTGTTTCTTACTTGATTAAAAATGTCTGTGTGTGTATTAAATCACTTCAGTTTTACTAAGTGAAATTGAGCCGTACTGTTTTTGAGCCAGTAATGAAAACTGCAGTTTTTAACATGTGACATTTGGGGGTGGTGAACATATGTGAAAAGATTGTATCTAGACTGTTGAAAGAAATGGTCTTGAAAAATTCATGGGACACTTTAGCATTGTCTGAAAAACAAGAGGGAAGTCATATTAGTATTAACTTTAAAAAGGGGGGCAGAGAAAAGTTTTGTTTTAAAGCAAAAAAGTCTGGTTGGACCAGAATGTAAAAGAAGATAACAAAAGCCAAATTTGGATGGTACAGTCGGTTGTAGGAGGCTTGAAGGGAAATGAAATTGATTGGCACCTAATAAGCTTGAAAAGAAACAGTGAAATGTACAATTTCGTTGATACTATTTGATACTATTAGATCCACTTTGATGGATTTATTCATAAGATGGAGAAGATGCTGGTGAATCCTGCAAAATATTACATGGGTGACATGCAGGAAGAGAGAAATTATAGTTTATCCTTTTCTGTTAAACTAACAGTGAGATCATAGTCTTTAAAGAGGCGGGTAGGGTGGGCCAAAAGCCCCGTGCTCTGGCTGACTTGTAATTTGTGATAAATTCAAGTACGTGGTGAACGCTCATGTGAACGCTCTGAGGTCAGTGGAAATGAAGATTGGAGAAGACTGTAACTAGATCAAGTGGAAATTCCCTGTATAAATGAATTATAAAATTAAACAAACAAAAAACATATAGGGGGAGAAAAAAAAAAGAGAGAGAGAGAAGCCAGATCTGCGGTGTGAGATGAGGGGAAAGGAAGGATGAGGAAGGGGAGGGAGCCCCGGGGGTGCCCAGAGCTGCCTGAGGTTCCTGCCTCTGAGAACCGAGGTGGGAATCTCAGCCATGCTACTGGGGGGTTTGGGAGAGGAGACTTCAGGGAGTTTTGCGAGCTGGCCTTGATCTTAAGCATGTAAGAGGGCCAGGCCATCATCCTACTGAGATGTGGGGAGAGGCTAGACTGGAAATCTGAGCAGGGAAAAAAGTTTGTATGAGAGCCATGAGGTGTGTGGCTGGGAGGCTGTGCGAAGCAGCGTGAGCTCAGGGCAGGTGTTTCTCAGAACGCACCTGAGAAGAGAGAACATGGGGTCAGTGATTTGGGTTCTCGGGGGGAGCATGGAGACCTTTTGGTATCTTTAAAAAGTGCAGGGGCGCCTGGGTGGTTCAGTGGGTTAAAGCCTCTGCCTTCGGCTTAGGTCATGATCCCAGGGTCCTGGGATCGAGCCCCACATTGGGTCTCTGCTCAGTGGGAAACCTGCTTCCCCTCCTCTCTCTGCCTGCCTCTCTGCCTACTTGTGATCTCTGTCTGTGAAATAAATAAATAAAAATATTGGGGAAAAAAGTGCAGGGCCCAGGTAGTGGTGGGCTATGTGGACCCTCCACCCCGCCCCGCCCCCCAGCACGGCCTGCCTCGGACACCTGCGGCCACACACGTGTGAGCATCGCTGGGCGCATCCGGCTGCATGCCTGGGCTCTGAGAAGATCTCAGCTTCATCTTTCCCCTGACCTATGTCATCTTGTTAAAAACACCTTCTTGAGATGCAGTTGACATGAGTTTGGCTTTACATACTCTCCCCTGTGAATTTATTCTGAGATCTGGGAAATGAAACGTAGAATAAAAAAGAAAAGAAAAGAAAAGAAGGAAAAAAACAAAAAAAGAAATCTCCATCCATGCTCTCCTTATCAGAGAACTTGACCTTTATTACCACACGTGCTGGGGGCAGTTTTCTGTTCTCCGGCTCTGGAAGTGGAGGGAACAGCAGGGGAGGGAGAACTAGAGCTAAGGCGGCTTGTCTACCTCCCAATTTCCTTTCCCTTGATGGAGCGGGGACTCTGGCATGGTAATTTTCTCTCCAAGTTCCTGTGCCCCGAGGCCATGCTCCCACGTCCTCCTGGACCGTACCTCTCCTTTCTCTTAGCCGATGAAAGTTCCTCAGCCTCTGTGTTGCATTGTCGGCCACAGTTAATAAGATAGTCATTTTGTTGGGTCCTGGGTTTGATTTAGGAAAATTAAGCCAACACCCACAGAGAGACTACCCAGAGGGCCTGGGTCTCTGCTCCTAATGGGATAGAGCTGACAACTGACAAGACACGTTGTGGTGAGACAGGCCAACGTGGGGGGCTGGCGGGAGAGGGCAACAGTGTTGTGCAAGGCCCGGAGAGATTGCTTCCAGCTGAGAGGGCTTGGGAACGGTTCAGCTGAGGGTGATTTTAGAACTGGGCTTGCAGGGTATAAGGGGTGGGGGTGGGGGGAACACGGGATTCTGACCAGATGCTAGGGCAGAGGAAGCAGAGCCCTAGTGGAGAAGGAAACCAGGTAAGCAGTGGTTTGGGGGGCAGGGCGGGGAGAGAGCCAGGAGTGGTGTGAGCTGGACTAAAAGCAGCATGAGGCGGAGTGGTGGTACTCTCTTCATGCCTGTCCTGCTCAGGAGCTTGGGTTTTCTCCTGGGAGAGGTTCAGCGTGAGAAGCTTAAGCCTTTGGAGGCTGCCTGTAGTTTATTGCAAAAGCTTCTCATTTTCCTGCCTGTGTGCGGTTAAAGCTGTGTTTCCCAGGTTCGTCTGTGAAGAAGAAAACCCTGGAACTTCTCTGGCCAGTGTGATGCCAACTTTGAGTCCCGTGCTTTCTGCAAGCCCCCCCTTTTTTTTTTTTTTAATTTTTTTTTTTTTTTTTTT